>NC_083108.1:73486695-73536695 GCF_949774975.1 Lagenorhynchus albirostris
GGAAGAACACTTTTTGGAAACACTTTCTTTTTCTTTCAAAAATATTTTGAGGGGAACTCTCTTGTCCTTTCCATCCCTTCTAACTGGTCCCCCATACTTCCTTTTAGATCAAGGGAGAGTTAGCATCTGTAAAGGGCCAGAGAGCAAATCTTTTAGGCTCTGCAGGCCAGATGGTCTCTGTAGAAACCACTCAACCCTGCAGCTGCAGCATGAATGCAGCCGTGGACGATGTGCAAATAAATGGGCCAATAAAACTTTATTGACAAAAACAGATGGTGGGCTGGGTATTGGCCCTGATTGCTGACCCATGCCCTACATTTTCACAGCTCTAAATATCTTTTAAAGCAAATCAATTACACATAAACTATTTTTTAGATTCTAAACTAACAACAGTATAAAAGAGCTGTAAGATGTTCAAAGAGACATCTAACATACTCATTTTGGGTTTTGAGGAATTAAAAAAAGAAAATATTTTCCTTCTTAAGATGTCACACTTTTAGGAGATTTCACAGATCTACCCCAGAGAAAGTGTTTTCCATTTCTATACTGGGCCTGACTGTGGTGACTGGTGTGAGAATGCTCTTCAGAAGTATAAAAATAAATGCAAGACTTGATAAGGCCTCTTCCTGGTAATTCTGGCGTTGATGTGGGCTCGGCACCAGCCTGACGGCCCGGGCCGGTAGGCAACCTGCTGGTGGCAGGACACTCCTGGTGGCCGGCCGAGGCTCTGCAAACACCTCCAAAGTTCCCAGTGTGCATGGGGGCTTTGTGTTCTCCCTAAAGGAATATGTTCCGTGTTCAATTTCCCCATGGTTCGTGATAACGAGGTGGAAATACACAAGACACGCCTGGCACTTGGCTGCAGCAGGATGGAGTGGCTAGGAGCAGGGCTCTGGGACGGGGCCAGCTCACCCGGCCACCCGGCCACCCGCGCCGTGCAGGCGCAGGCGAGTTAGCCTATCAGTCTGATCCGCAGTTTCCTCAGCTATAAATTGAGCACAATAAGAATTCCAGGGTTTAAGTGTTAAATTATTTAACCCTCATCCATAAAACACTTTGCACAGTGCCTGGCTAAGGCTTAATAAGTACCAGCTTTTATAGTTATTATACGTTTGCCGTGAGAAGGAAAAGATCCCAGGGTAGCTTTGGTTTAAACTCTAGCACTGTCAGCAGCAGTGGCGGCAGGCTAGTTACTGCTGGTAACCAGCTGCACTTAAGTCCCGACAGGGAATTCCTAGCCACACCACACCTGACCACGGTCTGGGACCTCCTTCCCCAATGGTCTGCCCTTGGAGGCTGAAAGCTGTCCCTACCTCATCCCCACAGTGCCCAGCAGAGTGTGGGCGAGGGCTGCCTCAGTGGAGCGCGAGGCAAGGTCACTCACCAGGTTCATGATGAAGTACAGCTCGATGGAGAGGTACACGATGAAGAAGACGCAGGACCAGGGGTTCCGGGAGTAGGAGGGCATCATCACATCTGGGAAACTGTGTTTGCAGAGTGTTACCCGCAGGGCGCGTGTCTGCTGGTCTCCGTCTTCTATAAGGACACCTCTTCTCCTGCCTGGCCGGCCCCCTCCCCCCTCCCCTACTCTTGGCTCACCAGGCCACTCCCGTCCCTCACGGGGTCCCAAGAACCTGTCTGGGCCAAGATGTGGAATACTCTTGGCTGAAAAGAGGAAAAGACCCCGGGCACTAGAAGAGGGCAGAAGCCAAAGCAGGGCCCGAACTTACTTGGCGGTGGTCAGAAGGACGAACAGACTGACAATGCTGTTCTCCAGGGTGCTGAAGTACTGAGGGGGAGAGGAGGAGAGGAGGGGATGTGGCCGCCAGGCCGAGGGCACAGCCCACCGGGAACAGGCTGCCGGCGGTGGGCCGCCTCCAGAGCCCTCCCCCTCCCTGCCCCGCCCACTCCTTCTTCCTCCCAAGGGATCCCTGAAGGATGGCAGAGGAACAAGCAAACATGGAGTCCAAGGCCGCCTCCTTCCTGAGCTCAATGCTTCCGGCGGCAGCAGACAACTGGCTTTGGGACTTGTCTCCCAGGGAACCACATATGCACAATTAGCTGAGCTCTCCTCCACTGCTCCTCTGCCAAAATGTGCCCGTGTTCCAAATCTGACCCTGGAAACACCCTCTCAAGGCCAGGGCAGGGGGCCCCCCTTGGCATTCAAGGAAGGAGACAGCTCAAATCTGGGTGACGGGGCACTTTCAGGTGCCAGAAGCGATGATGAGAAACCAAGCAGGGCATCCCTTCCTAATACAGCTGGGGGGCAGTCCAGCCACCTTATCTGAGGGGAAAGGCCTCCCATAAAGGAAGAAACAGACAAACATGTTGATTACTTACGGGGTCTGAAGGATTAGGGGAGAACAAGTAGAAACCTAGAAGAAGGTGGTGGGAAACAGATTGAAAAAAGGGTTAGAGCAGAAGAGTCCCAAACCCAGATGTCAGAAGGACTGGACAAATAAATGTGAATCAGTGCCGTAGGCAGAGGAAAAGCATAGGGAGTGGTGGGGACTGTGGCAGAGCACCAGATAACTGCTGCCACTCAGGAGGGTGACCCAAGTACCATCAAACGTATGATTAAAAAAGGCTGTATAGGGACTTCCCTGGTGGCGCAGTGGGTAAGACTCCATGCTCCCAATGCAGGGGGCCCGGGTGTGATCCCTGCTCAGGGAACTAGATCCCACACGCATGCCGCAACTAAGGAGCCCGCCTGCCGCTACTAAGACTTGGGGCAACCAAATAAATAAAATTTTAAAAAATAATAAATCTGTATAGTAAAAAAAAAAAGCAGTACGTACAGCACGGTGACGATAGTTAATGATACCGTATTGTATATTTGAAAGTTGCTAGGAGAGTAGATCTTAAAAGTTCTCATCAGAAGGAAAAGAAATTGTAACTCTGTATAGTGATGGATGTTAACTAACCTTATTACGATGATCACTTTGCGGTATATACATAGCAAAGCATTGTGTTGTCTACCTAAGACTAATACAGTGTTATATGTCAATTATATGTCGATTTTTTTAAAAAACGGAAGTTAAAAAAAGTTAAAATTTTTAAGGCTGAAAATCTGTATTTTCATGTAAAAAAAACTAGTTTTAAAATGCTGGCTCAACACTTTCAGACCAAAGAAAACTCATCCACAGGCTGGATTTGGAACCCAGACTGCCGGTTTGTGATCTTTGGTTTTGAGAACATGACAGCCAAGCACAACTCCAAAGGGACCGCGTTGTTCCCCTGTAGCCAAATTAACACCATTAATTTTTTCCCTCTCAGAATGAGCTATTCCCTGAGTCCTTGAAATCCTGAGTGGGAAAGGGAGTAACGCTGCCCTCAGGGGAAGTCAGCCCCCTTGGAACACAAAGGAAATTCTATCGAGAGTGAGGTGGAGGTGAGGTAAGCGGGAGTCAGTGGCTCAGGACAGAGCAGTCACGAGAACCCGGGGCTTTCAGTGCTGGTGGGGGCCTTAGAGCCAGGGCTCTCTAGTTACTGTCTTTGCCATCTGAGTACTGGAGAAGGGACCTTGGGCTACCTCGCCGTGTTCTAAGACCTCCACGGTCTAAACCCTGTGTCTGAATGTGGCTGTCGCATCAATACTTGATCTTATCTGAAGAGGCAAGGCCTCCTCGGAGTTAGAAAGGCCATGACCTTGCTTTTACATCTAGTGAAGCTGAAGTGTGCAGACCCTAAGGTCCTAGGCACACGCTGTAGAGAAACCCTCCCCCGTGTGCGCCAGGAAACGCATGAGAATGTTCACTGCAGTGTGACCTGTGATAGTGAAAAGTGCCCACCAACAGAAGACGTGATAAATAAATTTGGATATATTCACATATCAGATCACGACACTGCGGTGAAAATGAATGACCTACATCTACGTGCAGCAGCATGAATAAAGGCCGGGGGTACCTCTGGGAGCCGAAGGGAATCGAGATCAGGAAAGGGTACAAAGGTGGCTTCCTTTTTTTTTTTCCCGATATTGCATTTCCTCAGTTGGGTGTTTACATCATTTTGAAAACCCTCCTGAATTTCTGAAACGGTCAAAGTACCTTTTTTTATCAACTGTGAGTTTGCTTTTAGCGAGCGCCTGCATCCTGGGGCGCAGGAGAAACTCACCAAGGATGGCGAAAATGATCATGAAGAAGAGGAGCAGCGAGAGGATGTCCATGAAGGGCGGCAGGGACTGGAAGATCTGGCGCAGGTTGCTGGGGAGACAAACGGGGCCAGGAGGGGTGAGGCGCAGCCAGGGACGGACCAGGGCCCCGGGGGTGCTGGCTGGGACTCCTCAGTGGGGTACGTGCCTGTCAAGATGGGGGGCTGGTGCTCCCGACCCCCAGAACACTAAATCCCCTCTTGCCCTCCCTTGTGACATCATGCTTAGTGATTTCCTAGGCCTTCCACTCAGTGGGTGACGGGGAAAGAACCGGGGCAGGTGTAGCACTTACTGAGCCCAGGCAGGCAAGTGCCTGCAAGAGACGGAGACGGCAGGAGAAAGCCAGGTGCATGGCCTCGGGTGACAAGGCCAGCTTGCCTGGGATGTGGGAAGACATTTCAGGGCCACCCAGTCCTAGGACATTTGTCTCCAGTTTTAAGGACGGGCACCAAGTGTGAATGGCCAGCCCGCTCTCACCCACAGTACCCCAGCCAAGAGGCTTTCCAGATGGATTCTCAAAACTCAGTTTGACCTCAGGCTAACGGCCTGGTTTGAGTTCAGTACCCCCAGTCTCAGGGGAGGTGTCAGGACAGCCTGCTGAGTCACGTGGACTTTGCTGAGTTCCTGCTTTAGGCTGTGTTTGGGCAGGTACTGTGCTCAGAGAGAGGACCAGCCCCAAAGAAGCACAGGTAAGGCAGGAGAGAGCCCTGGACCCGGAGTCAGGAGACCTGAACTTCAGCAGGAAGACCACCTGCCTCTCTGTGTGGGTCGAGTAGCAGAGGGAAGTGGGCATGACTATGTCCTACCCAAGTGCAGGAGTGGCCCTACTGCTACATCACTCACTGGCCCGGAGGGCCAGGCCAGGCCCTGATAGCAACTGTCTGAGCAGCTCCTCCCCCGGGCCTTACCGCCGGACGCCACCGCAGTACCGACAGTCCACCAGGAAGATGCAGCGCAGCGCCCGGGTCACCCGCACGTGGGACGTCTGCCGTACCAACACCACGATGGCCTCAACGAACTGCACCACCAGCACAGAGGTCTGTGGGTGGAGGGCACAGTGCGCCGTCAGCTCCTCTGACCCAGCCCCTCCTGTACACCCTGAACAGAGGGCTGGTTGGATACCGCCCAGCCCCGCCCGGAGTCCAGAGAGACCTTTCCCTCGCCCTTTCTCACCTCCCCCAACATCAAGCGGGCCCCAGGGAGAAGCCCTCTGGCTGCTGGCATAGATGTGCAGTCCCAGGAGAATGAGCCCCAGGGCGATGCTCCCAGCAGCTCATCAGGTGATACCCGCTGAGCAAAACTGCTATTCCGCAGGCCACATCCAGCCACCCTCTGCTTCCAGCTCTCCCCGCTTGCACCGTGAGGGCCCCTGAAGTCTGCAGCACACCCTGACCTCCAATTCCTTGGGCACTTTCTCCTGTACAAGCGTGTGGGCTTTTTACACTGCCAAACGCCACTCTGACACATCCCGACTCACGCCTCTCTCTGCCGCAGAGAGAGAGCATATAATATGGTCCTGATCAGTGTGGGCGTGGAGGCCACACAGAGCTGGCTTTGAATCCCAACTCACTGGGATTTAGATCCCATTCTCTTCCAACTGGCTGCACGTACGATAGGAAGAGCACTACACCTCCCGCAAACGTCATCATGCCAGTGCTTGGCACGCGCTAAACGCCGAACCACATTCGCTACTGTTAGCATCACCGTGACACCTGGAGCAAGGCGGGAAGCATGGCGAGGACAGGGACCCAAGGTTACACTTTTGAGCGCAGGACCAGGCCCACGGGGGACTTGGAATTGAACTGAAGATACAGACTTGAAGTTGACAGGGGAGGAAATGCTGTAGGGAGGTGGGCACAGCACCTTGACCATGGTCCGTCTGTGCCGGATGAAGGTGTGAAGGCCCAGCCACCGCAACTTCATGCAGAGTTCAAACACGACCACCATCAGGGCAAACAGCTCCAGGGTCGCGTGGACCTGCAGCCAAAGGGTGTGAAGGAGACGCGGCTTCCCCAGCGCCTGCCCTCCCCCAGCAGCGAGCACACCCGCCCGCCTTTTCATCTGAGGTTGGAGACAGCGGGTGGGACTGCTAATCAGGTATGCTGCCCACCTGGGGGCCAAAGCGAGCTACGGGTTCTGAGGCAATCCAAAGGCGCCCCTCCCTGGAATTTACAAAGGAGCAGAATCCCAGGGAGACGGGGGAGGTGCATTCAGTCGGGCGGGGACCCCGGGGAAGACGTCTGCCCTTCCAGAATGTTCCCTCTCAGTCTTGAGTTACTCTGCCCCCAGAGAGCCGTGGCTCCCAGCCATCCGGACACTCACGTAAATGCCCAGCCGGAGCGCGGGCACGGCCGGAGCCTCGCACAGGGACAGCAGCAGCAGGAGCAGGGCTGCGGACAGCTCCATCAGGTAGAAGAGGTGGTTGTGAGCAAAGAGGTAGGCCGCCAGCGCTTTGGCATTCTTGGGGTGGGTGAAGAACTTGTCGTTATTCTCACCTTCCTGAAAGAGCAAGCGTCACGTGGGCGAACGCGCCTGGAGACGATAGGGCGGCCAGGATGCGTGGTGGGCGGGGAGGGGGGAGGGCCCTTGGCCGGTGGGAGGAGATTCAGGCCAGAGTCGGGAGATGATGGAGAAGCGAAAGTGTGATCTTCGTAGACCCGCACACCAGTCAAGTCTCACCCTGGCCCGCTGATGGGGCTCCAAAGACTTGCTTCTTCCCAAAACTACTCAGAGGAATCAAAGAATAAAAAATCCAAGAGATCGAAGAGAAGCGGGCACATCTGGTCCCCTCTGAGGTCAAACGTTCACTCTCAGCTGTGTCTGCGGGATGTTAAGTGCTTGAGGTCGGGGGGTGGGGTCTGGGGTAAACTAAGAACAGCTGAGTCCTGGCTCCCCCTCCTCCCCGGGTACACTGAGAATGTTCCTTCACCTTTACAACATCAACACTCGTACTCACTCCCCGGGTTCCTGCGAGACACTGAGGACGGCATCTGGCACCCAGGAAGCTCCCCGCCAGAGGCTACCTGTTATTATTTTAAGTTATAGTAACGCTGAGCGGAAAGTGTGAGGGTACCTTTATCACGCTCCTTCTTTACTCAGCTTTCCCCATCCCACTTCTTAATTTACTCCATTTCCACCTAATTTCCTAACCGCTTGATGCCTTCACCCCAACAGTAATGAGACAGCAGCTGACCCCCAGCGAGTGCCCTCCAGGCCCGGCACCATGCTCAGCACCACCCTCCACCCCACCCCACCCCCGCCCGGCCCCGCTGAGCCCTCCACACTCCTCTCACTGCTGACAAGGAAATCCAGGCACAAAGAGCTTCAGTAGCACCTGAGCTCATAGAGCCAGACAGCCTGATTCCAGCGGCCCTGCTCTATTCTTGGCCTCCTGCCGATGTAGAAAGCAATCGACGGAGCAGACCGGGAACGGTCCACTTGGGAATACAAGCAGCTAACCCTGCCGGTTAGGATCGGCCTTCTGGGGCAGGTAGGGGATCTTCACTGCCTCCCCAGGTTGGTGGGCACGGGGATAAGGGCTAAGTAAGGGAGGTCCCTCAGCTTCATCACCGCCATACCCCACCCAGCAGCCGACACAGAGAGAGTACTGATTGGCTCGTACTTTACAAGCATCACCTTGCCTCAGTGCTTCTCAGCTGGGGTCAGGGTTGACCACCTGCCCTCCCCTGGCTCCGCCCCGGCCTGGAGACATGTTTGGTTTCCCACCTGGGGGTGCTGCTGGCATCTAGAGGGTAAACTCCAGGGATGCTGCTAAACCTCCTCAAATGCGCAGGACAGCCCCTCACAACAAAGAATTATCCGGTCCCAAATGTCAATGGTGCTGAGTCGGGAGAATCTGTCTCATTCACTGCCAGCACAAACACTCAGAACAGAGGCTCTTCCCCTTGGCTCCAATCCCTAGAGGAGGAAAGGGGCAGAGCCAGAAGGGATGCCCAGAGCCCTTCTGAAAGCATTCCGGCTGGCCTGGAGTGCAGTCCGACCTTCAACTATTCCGAGTCTTCTGAGATGAGGCCACACTCAACCGTCCTCATAAACCCTTATTCTGGGGAAGGTGAAACTAACACATGCTTGGTGATTCCTGCAGAGGTTGCCAAGCCAGGCCAATGGGAAGAAGTGTCTCTGGGCCCAGAGGTGGCACACGGTGCCGTGGAAGCAGCTCTGGCTGGTGGGCTCCTGTACTAGCCCAAGGTGGCTTCAGCTCGCCAAGCCTGCTTCGGAGAATTGGGAAGGCAAGAGGTATTGTCAGGTCCTCAGCTGGCGCGGTGCCTGGTGCACACAGTAGGCATTTAATAGGTGTTTGGTAGGATGACGCACTCCTGCAAGAGATCATCCTCCAGGCCCCTGCCCAGCCCAAGGACTGCCCAGTAGCTGGGAGGCAGGGAGCTCTGACCTTGGCTGTGGTTTGCAGGGGGAACTTCAAGTGAGTCACTTCCCTGAAGCCGGCTACACCCCTATCCTCGTTATCAAAAAATAAAGACAAACCGCAGACTCAACAGGGCAGGGAACGAACATCCTGGCGGTCACACGGAGGGCAGGCTGGACAAGCCTTGCTGCCAGTCCTGTGATCTGTGCCAGGCTGTGGTTTTCACCAGCATGGCCACGGCCACAGGGGACACACATGGCCTGGGAAGCTTCTGGTTTGGATTTCTTAAAAAATGCAATTCTTGGGTAATTTCTTCCAACAAGTAGCCAGGGATGAAGGTCTGGCTAGAGGAAACCACTAACACGGGGGACTCGGATCTGACCGCTAGGACTTGAAACTGCCACAGACGAGATGGAGGATGAGGCCTGCCTAGCGAGGACGGAGTGAAATACGACCCGAGTCACTGGATTCTGACCCAGACCCTAAGGAGAACACTGGCCTTGTTTTCTAGCTGCTGATCACGAACTAGGAGATTCATGATTAGGAAAAATAAGAAGGCAGGCCAGTTGCATGTGACTTCCAGGTCTCTGCTTTCTGCTCCCTGGGGCAGAAGTCCACACAGAAAACTAGGACTGTCTTGGAGGCAACGGGAGCGCCGAGCACACAGCTCCTGAGGGTGAGTGAGTTAACAGGTAAAATTTGGGAAGAGAGGAAACTGCAGGCACCATAGCCTCAAAGCGGCGAGCGGCCAATTACCCAAGCACACCAGCAACCTGCTTCAGGGGCCATGCTGCAGCTCCCCTGCAAGCATGAAAACGATTACCAGACACCAGCTAAAGCCATCCTCCAGAAACAGCCACGAACTACTGTCCATGGGGATCCAACTTTTGCTTTTAGTTTTAATTTTACAAAATGATGCATTTTTTTGTAAAATAATTCAAATCATACACAGAATTATAAGGTAGTAAAAATTCCATCAGCCAAAAATAATCACCTTTAAAAAACAATAATAATCACCTTTAATATTTAGATAAATAACTTTCCAAATGTGAATGGGTATATGTGCATAGATACAGAAACACAATATATAAAACTATATAATTTATATATAAAAATCTTCACATGATACCTTCTGTTCTGTAACCTCTTTTCCCACAAAGACATGGCCCATTTTCAAGTGAATACATGGGGTCAGGTACAGAAGTGAGGCAACCACATAGAGAAGAAAGAACGTCATTTGGAGGCTGGATGGACACGGTTTAAGTCCAGCCTTGGCAATTTACTAGCTGGATGGCTTCGGACTCATTGAGCCCCTGGGAGTTTCAGGTGTGGGAACTGGGAGATGATTAAACTGCTTGGTAGAGTTGTTAGAAAGATCAGCAAGTGCCCAGTTAAACTATATATAATTTGTTTGCGTTTTTTTTTGGGGGGGGGGTTGTGTTCTTTGCCGTACCACGCAGCATGTGGGATCTTAGTTCCCCAACCAGGGGTTGAACCCGTGGCCCCTGCAGTGGAAGCAGGGAGTCTTAACCACTAGACGGCCAGGGAAGCTCCATTTGCATTATTTTTTAAAACTCCACATATAAGTGATATCATATAATATTTGTCTTTCTCTGTCTGACTTACTTCACTTAGTATAATATTCTCTAGGTCCATCCATGCTGCTGCAAATGGCAACATTTCATTCTTTTTTATGTCTGAGTAACATTCTATAGTGTATATATACACCACATCTTAAACCAATTGTCTGCTGACAGGTACTTGGGTTGCTTCCATGTCTTAGCTATTGTAAATAATGCTGCTATGAACGTCAAGGTGCATGTATCTTTTCAAATTAAGAGTTTTTGTCTTTTCTGGATATATACCCAGGAGTGGGACTGCTGGACCATATCGTAGCTCTATTTTAGGTTCTTTTTAGAAACCTCCATACTATTTTCCATAGTGGCTGCATCAATTTACATTCCCACCAACAGTGTAGGCGGGGCTCCCTTTTCTCCACACCCTCCGCAGCATTTATTATTTGTAGACTTTTTGATGATAGCCATTTTTATTACTAATGTTCTCACCTGCTTAAGGAAAGAAGGAATTACCAAGCAGCTATTCTAATTCCATATTCTGACCCATCCCACCCTCTTGTCTAGCACCTATTCAACTTTGGAGAAGGTGACAGTGCATAAGGGGGCCCTGCCACATCAACTGGCATGCCCAAGCTTGCTAAAATTTCCCTAAAACATTTCTATTGCCTTAACCTGAATCAAAATACATTTCTTGAGGAGTACAGCCATAAAATGCGAGAAACACACAGACACCAAAACAACTATCAAATAAGTATCTGAATTTCATTATATCTTTTTAAGAAAATAACAAAGCAAATACTTACAAGGGAGAGCTGCTTCAAAGAAAAAAAGATTAGGGGAAAATGATCATTCAAATGAATTTAAGAAAAATTCCATTTCCTCACCCAAACCCTTATTCAATGCACAGCTGAAGCTGAAATCTTATAATGACAAAAATGGCAAGATTATGGTGAAAATGCCATAGACAGACTGGAAGTTAATAGGCAATATCCCCTTTGGAGGGTATTCGATACTATATAACAAGGGCATTAAAAAAGGTTGATTCCTTCTACCCACTGATTCCACTTCTTGGAGTCTTTCCTAATAAAATAATCCTAGATATTAAAGAGAAAAAGAGAGAAATAGCCGTGGGCACAGATTGTCCTCGGATTATAATTTATAATAAGGAAATGCATAATAAGGGAAATATAAAAAGAGAAAATATCCAACCTTATCAGGATAGTTAATTAGTACGCACTTACCAGATAGAATTATAAAGACTTTAAAATTTGTTTACAAGAGTTATAACATGAGAAAAAAGCTTATGCCACATGCTAGGGGAAAAAAAAAGCAGACTGTAAAGCTATAGCTACCACAGGACTTTAAAATTATTTTAGAAGACCCATGAAACCTACGTATTATTCTTTTTTTTATTCTTAAATAATGTTGTCAGCGACTGCGTTAGGTGAATTTTTTTTAACATCGCCTTTGTACCGAAACTTATTGTAATGAGCATGCGTGATTTTTATTAAAAAGTATTCTTTTTCTTTAAAAAAAACAAAAACAAAAACTAAGCATGAAACAGCAAACATGAGAGCAGCAGCAAGTTAAACAGGAAAGGAATAAAGATCTCTAGATTCCCCACACTAAGTCAGCAGTGTTAAGTAGATAAAAGAATTCCCTCCGGAGAACCGGCCTCTCAATGTGCCTGAGAAGAGGGAGCGGGGCAGGGGAGGCCAAGTGGACAGACTTGGGGAACCTTGGGGGCAGGCAGAGCCACAAACTGGGGGTCCCGAGAACAAGCCCGTTCACATCACCCTTCCGTGTGGGCACAATCGGGTTGGCTCTCCCAGCCTGATCTTAGGAGATGAGAAGCTCACACACGGAGCAGAATTGAGTTGCTGGGCACCCAACAGAACCCCGGCTATCCTACTCCACCAACAGGGGCCAAGAATGGCCAGGTCCTGACCGGAAGATACTCACCTGGAGGTAGATTGCTGCCTCTTGATAATTCATCTCCCAGTTGTGTCCGGTGAGGCTGGAGGGGGAACTCTCGCCCCCTGAGCTCAGATTGGGGGTGCAGGAGTCATGGACGGCATATTTGCCTCCATCTGCATTGCAAGAGGAGATTCACTTACAACCCAGGCTTAAGAGAATAAAGACACCATTCACCAGGAGAAAAGGTTGGCAGTCACCTCGTATGCTCACACACATATCCTATTAACTGTAAGTCAACGCACCATCCCGTGTACTAATGACAGCAAGAATTAGTATGCCTAGTTAAAAATGTTTTTCTTACATGGATGGACACGAAGGGTATTATGCTTAGTGAAATAAGTCAGACAGAGAAAGACAAATACTTTATGATATCACTTATATGTGGAATCTAAAAAATAAGACAAACTACTGAATATAAACAAAAAAAGCAGACTCAGAAATAGAGAACAAACTAGTGGTTACTAGTAGGGAGAGGGAAGGGGGGAGGGGCAAGATAGGGATAGGGATTAAGAGATACAAACTACTATGTATAAAATAAATAAGCTACAGGGGTATACTGTGCAGCAGAGGAATATTTTATAATAACTATAAATGAAGCATAACCTTTAAAAATTGTGTATCACTATGTTATACACCTGAAACTTATATATTGTACATCAACCATACCTCAATTTTAAAAAGTTTTTCCTTCTCTTGTTAAGTGAAAAAAGCAAGTACAAAAAAAGCACATACTGTATGCTATCTTTTGTGTAAGAAAGGGAGAAGACAAGAAAACACAGAGATATCTACTTAACAAAAGAAACAGGAAGAACAAATTAGAACTCGATGAAATTGATTGCCTACAACGGATGTAGGGAACAGTGTAGAAGTCACTCAGAGGGAGTGATCTTTTTGATTACTTCTGACTTTTGGAAGCGTGTTAATATACTACCTTGTCAAAAAATAAAACCAATTGGAGTTTTTCACTGGTGCAGTGTCCTCTGTGGCTTTTCCCTGCTGACATCCATGCCCTTTCCTTGCAGTAACACAGCCCCATCTGCTTTTGAAGGACATCCTCTCCCTACCTTCTGTCCATATTCTTTGGCTCTGGCCAACTCCACCCCTGGCCCCCAGGCAGATGATCCAGTGCAATGAGATCCCCTCAGCCCCCCAGGACAGGCGTTGGTTCAGGCAGCGGTGCTGACCCAAGCCCGGCCAATGAGGGCTGAACTCGGAACTTTTCCTGGACCAGTTAGAAAGGAGGGGCTCTTTCCCTGTTGCTGCTGGCGGTTGCCTCTGCCACGACCTGGGGAAAACCTGCCCAAGTTACATCCCTGGGATCAAGCTGTGCCCAAAATCTACCTCGTAACGTTTCTGAAGTCTGAGCCCACAAATACCCTTTTACACTTAAGCCTGTTTGGGTTGGGCTCGTCATAACACTCAGGTGTCTCCACTGACATATGCGATGGCACCGAGAAATGACTCTCAGCTTTGTAAATTTATTGGGAAGAAGAGAATCTAGGATGAGAATTGGGTTCCCCTAACCCACATTCCCAATGACCCACCTATGGGAGGGTAAAGAATCAAATGTTTGGCTAATGAGTCATGCACAGTGGCCGGGAGCAGATGTGTAAAGCTCACAACCAAACAGGAAAGGAGAGGAAACTGGCAGGGTTCAAAGGGCTGTTGGGTCACAACTGGTCCTTCTGACTTTGAACTGCTAAGCAAGGGCAGTCAGGTCTGCCCTCTGCAAAGCTCTTCTCTACCGAGTTTTAAATACTTTTACTGAGATATATTTGACACACGATAAACTGCACATATTTAAAGTATTCAATTTGATATGTGTTGACATGCGTACACACTCGTGAAACCATTACTAAATACAATCAAGGTAATATAACCGTCACCCTTTCAAGCCCTCCCCCCCCACCCATCCATCCTCAGGCAACCGCTCATCTGCTTCCTGTCACGATCAGACGAACCTGCATCTCTTAAAATTTTATGTAAACAGCATCACAGTATGTACTCTTTTTTTTGTTTGGCTTCTTTCACTCGGCATAATTTTTTTTTTTTTTTTTGCGGTACACGGGCCTCTCACTGTTGTGGCCTCTCCTGTTGCGGAGCACAGGCTCCGGACGCGCAGGGTCAGCGGCCATGGCTCACGGGCCTAGCCGCTCTGCGGCATGTGGGATCTTCCTGGACCAGGGCACAAACCCGTGTCCCCTGCATCGGCAGGCGGACTCTCAACCACTGTGCCACCAGGGAAGCCCCGGCATAATTATTTTAAATTCATCCATGTTATAGGGTGTATCAGTAGTCCATTCTGTTTTATTGCTGAGTAGTATTCCATTGCATGGATGTACCACAGTTTATCCATTCACATTTAGATTGTTGCCAGGGTTTCGCTATTTCAGATGAAGCTGCTATGAACGTTCACGTACAGGGTATGGTATGGACAAAGGCTTTCATTTCTTTGGGGTAAATACCTAGGGCTGAAATAGCTAGATCATACATTTAATCTTTTACAAAACTACCAAACTGTTTTCCAAATTGATTGTACCATTCTACATTCCCACTAGCAGTGAATGAGAGTTGCAGGTCCTCTACCTCCTCACCAACAATTGACATGCTCCGTTTTCTTAGTCAACTATTCTAAAAGGTTGTGATGGCACTGCATTGTTTTAATTCCAATGCTTTTACTTTGTGTTTCCTTAATGACTAATAATGTTGAGCATCTTTCCATATCTTTATTTGCCATTTGTACAACTTAACTGAAGTGTCTCCAAATCTTTCTTTTACCTTTTTCTTTCCTTTTCTTTGGAAGGTTTTTATTTTTAAAAAATTTTTAAAAATTTGTATTTATTTATCTATTTATTCATTTACGGCTGTGTTGAGTCTTCGTAGCTGTGTGCGGGTTTTCTCTAGTTGCAGCAAGCAGAGGCTACTCTTCATTGCGGTGCACAGGCTTCTCATTGCGGTGGCTTCTCGTTGTGGAGCACGGGCTCTAGGCGCACGGGCTTCAGTAGTTTACCTGCTTATTTATTAGGTTATTTTCTTCTTTTTGAATTTTGAGAGTTTACATAAATATACAAATATTTATCTCTGATTAATATGTCTACTCCAGTTTTGATTATTTCTTTGAATTAGTGCTTAGTGTAGCTTTTTCCATTCTTTTAATCTTTGTGTCTTTTTTTTTTTTAAAGGAGAAACATTTTTTTTTTTTTTGGTTGCACCAGGTGTGCTCCTTAGTTGTGGCATGCAAACTCTTAGTTGCGGCATGCAAACTCTTAGTTGCGGCATGCATGCGGGATCTATTCCCTGACCAGGGATAGAACCCAGGCCCCCTGCATTGGGAGCATGGAGACTTATCCACTGCACCACCAGGGAGTTCCCTCTTTGTGTTTTTATATTTAAACTTTGTTTCCTGTAGGCAGCATAGAGTTTGGTCTTGCTCCTTTCTCCCAATCCGAAAAACTCTGCCTTTTAATTGGAGTATTTAGATTATTTACAATTAAGTAATTACTAATATGATTAGGCTTAAATATATCATCTTGCAATTTATCGCATATTTGCCACACCTGTTCTTTGTTCTTGTTTTCTGCCTTCTTTTGGATGACCGTATATTTTTTTATGGTTCCATTTTATCTCCTTGTTGGCTTATTAGCTACAATGCTTTCTTTTGTTATTCAGAAGTTGCTCTGGGGTTTATAGTATACATTTTAGATTTATCACGTCTACCATCAAGAGACCACTTCACGTCTAGTATAAGACTCTTACGACAGTATAGTTCTTTTTCTCCCCTCCCAACTTTGTGCGTCTGGAAGCGAAGGGACTTCCAGTTCACAAACCTACTCTGGATTGAGCTCCATTGCTAGCATGTGTAACTAGGACAGTCTTTCTGGAAGGGACTGCACCAGTGAAGGATATAAGAAAAGTAATGAGTTAACACTACTTGCTCTGTGCTAAGTGCTCCATGCTGATTAACTCACGTAATCCTCACCATCCCATAAGATACACACTAGCATAAATCCTACTGTACAGAGAGGTTAACAACTTGCCCAAGGTCACACAGCTGTAAAGGGCTGAGCCAGGATTTAACCCCAGGCAGCGCCCCTCCAGAGCAGCTGCATTTAACCACTATGCTACACTCCCACCCTCTAAGAAAGACAAGTCTACGGTGAAGGACAGCAGAGAATGGTTTTAAACTAGTGGTAGCAAATACCTATGGGTCGCTTATTACGTGTCAAAATCTATTCTGTGGCAGATTTTTTTCCCAAAGATAGCCACAGCATTATCTTTCATACTACATGCTCTTCTAGAGCCCTGCCACCTCCCTACAAAGAGGGAGAGACTATGTCTCCTCCTCTTGAAACCAGGTGAGGCTTTGTGACCGTCTTGACCAAGAGGATAGAGGAAGTAATGCTTATGACTTCCAAAGCTAAGTCGTCAAAATGCTTCCACCTTCTTCTCTTGGGTCTCTTGCTCTTGGAACGTAGCCACCATGTTGTGAGAGAGGCCCACGGAGGAGAATCAAGGCGCCCAGTCCACAGCCCAGCTGAGCTGCCAGGAGGCAGCCAGCACCAACTTGTTGGTCAGGCTGAATAAGTCATCTCACAAACAGATCCCCAGCCCCAGTCACTGTGTGGGGCAGAGAAGCTGCCCCTCCCCCAAGCCCTGCCCAAACTGCAGACTCACGAGCAGAATAAATGATGTCTTCGTCTTAAGGTGCTGTGTTTGGGGCTGGTTCGTTATACAGCAATAGATAACTGATACATACCTGAGTACTTTCTGCCAATCAAGCTATTTAATTCTCACAGCAATCCTATGAAGAAGGTAATATTATTATTCCCACTTCAGACTTGAGGAGATTAAGGTGCAGAAAGTTAAGTACCTTCCTGGGGTCATGCAGCCAGCGAGAAGAAGGGCTTGGATACCAAACTAGGCTGGTTAGCTTCTAATTGGTAGGCTGCATGCCTCTCAAGGATTCGAAACCCGAAAAGGAGGACAAGGTAGTGCCGAAAGGATTAAAAATATAGCAGCGGGGGCTTCCCTGGTAGCACAGTGGTTGAGAGTCCGCCTGCCGATGCAGGGGACACGGGTTTGTGCCCCGGTCCGGGAAGATCCCACATGCGGCGGAGCGGCTGGGCCCGTGAGCCACAACTACTGAGCCTGCACGTCCGGAGCCTGTGCTATATATATATATATATATAGCAGCAGTTCCATCACTCAAATGGAGTAACAGGTAGAAGGCAGGACATCTGGCTGCAGCCAGCCCTTGATCACCCTGGTCCTGCTCTACCAATGCCAACATTTCCCAACTCTGATCCCAGTGCCCATTTCTGAAAGAACAAAGCCCTAGGCAGAGACAGGAGAAGGTCAAACCACCTTCCTCCACCCGCTCACATGGACCAGGGAAGCATGAGCCAAAACGTGACTCCCAAGTAGGAGAAAGATGCCTGCTGGCATCTGGATGGAGCTGGGAGCTTGTGCGCCTGCGCCCTGCCCTCCATGACCTTTGCACAGCACGGCAGGAGCCAGGGCCTGGGACACAGCAGCCCTAGGTCGAATAAATAGCGGTGCTGGTGCGGGGTAGGCGGCGAAAGGCTGGCACAGATGGCAGCGGACATTAGTGCCATTTTCCCAGCCCGTGCTAGACATAAGCGTCTGCAGGAGCCCCTGCCTTGGAGACCCCCGTGTAAGCCTTCCGAGCCCTTCTTCTCGTGTAGGGGTCTCAGCAAATTGATCCAGTTTCTGCCTCCCGCCCGGGAGCTCTCTCAGGCCCATCCTGGTGGGGAGAAGGCACGTGGTCCTCCTCAACTTCTCCCCTTTGCCCCATCACTTACACCATACACCACTGTGATGGGGGGCGGGGGAACGCTACGGCATCCCCCAGTGCAGACCAGTCCTTGCCACTTCCACCTCACTCACACCAATGGCTTTTGCCTGGGAGCAGGTGACCCTTGGTATCTTTTATTATTTTTTTTGGCGATACGCGGGCCTCTCACTGTTGTGGGCCTCTCCCGTTGCGGAGCACAGGCTCCAGATGCGCAGGCTCAGTGGCCATGGCTCACGGGCCCAGCCGCTCCGCGGCATGTGGGATCTTCCCGGACCGGGGCACGAACCCGTGTCCCCTGCATCAGCAGGCGGACTCTCAACCACTGCACCACTAGGGAAGCCCAACCCTTGGTATCTTGAAGGTGAGATGACAGTCTTCTCCCCCGATGCACAAACAACAATTCCATCCAGTCTCTGAAATCCACAAGGACCCCTGGGACAGGGAGACAGACCAGCCTTCCAGCTGCCTTGGGAGGACGGTCCTCACGGCCGGAAATCTTTCACATCACCTTCCCCCCACCCCCATGGCCTATAAGTCGCCAGGTCTGGGAGGGTCTCCTCTCTCTAATCCATCTCCACTCCCCACATTCACTGGAGCCTCCTGCCTTTCACCTAAAGGTCAGCAACAGCCTTCAGGCTGGTTCTCGCTGCCTGGGCCTTTCCCTGACTGCGGGGCAGTCTTGCTGCAGGATGAAGTCGGTAAAGCGTAAATCTGACCCTATCCCTCAGGGGCTTAACAATCTTTCAATAGCTCGCCCTCGGGAAAGACTTCAGACTCAGCAAGGGTCTTTAGGATCTGGCTCCCACTGCCTCTCTCTCCATTTCCTGTTCCTTCCCAAACTCCTAAAGGCCATGTAGATCCTCAGAGGGCAGCTGGTTACTGCCAAGCACTAGGATGCCGGGGCCCCCATGCAACAGCAAGCATCACAGAGACAAAACGTACGCTCTCCAGTCACAGATCACACCTGGTGGCTGGCAGGTGTGAGGAGACATGTGAGGCTACAAAGGGCAGAACAAGGACTTGGGAGGAGATGTCACAGGACGGGCATTTCCACCAGATCCCAGGAAGGCTTTTCTAACTACAAGAGCTGCCCCTGGGACTTCCCTGGCGGTCGGTCCAGTGGTTAAGACTTCACCTTCCTATGCAGGGGGTGCGGATTCAATCCCTGGTCAGGGAGCTAAGACCCCACATGCCTCATGGCCAAAAAAACCAAAAACATAAAACAGAAGCAATATTGTAACAAATGCAATAAAAACTTTAAAAATGGTCCACATCGAAAAAGGAATCTTAAAAAAAAAAAAGAGCTGCCCCCAAATGCACTGGGCAAAGGGGGCTTTAACTCTGTCATGTTTGATTTATTAAAATTAAGTAAGCACTAAGCTCTGGTGGCGCTGGGTACATATGTGTTTGTCATTTTATTCCTAACGTGATCTGTAAGTTAGAAATAATTCTTGGGCTTCCCTGGTGGCGCAGTGGTTGAGAATCTGCCTGCCAATGCAGGGGACACGGGTTCGAGCCCTGGTCTGGGAAGATCCCACGTGCCGCGGAGCAACTGGGCCCGCGAGCCACAATTACTAAGCCTGCACGTCTGGAGCCTGTGCTCCGCAACAAGAGGGGCCGCAATAGTGAGAGGCCCGTGCACCGCGATGAAGAGTGGCCCCCGCTCGCCGCAACTAGAGAAAGCCCTTGCACAGAAACGAAGACCCAACACAGCCATAAATAAATAAATAAATTTTTTTTTTAAAAAAAGAAAGAATTCTTAATAAAAATATTTTAAAATCAACAATGAATGGCATTGTTCTACTCGTTGTTTTGATGGGCATCCCCAGGGGCGGAGTGCAGCTCCTAGGTGCTGGGGGCCCCAGCTGCTGGAGGTACCTGGATAGTCCCTGCCCTCTGGGGGCGCCTGTCTGCCAAGGCAGCACATACGCCATCAACACGGGGCCTCAAGAGGAGGCTTCAACAGAGGGAGGTTCCCCCAGCAAGCGGCAAGTTGGACCAGCTGCCTTTGCAATTCACAGCATCTATGAATTTACAGATACATAAAGACGGTGAGGGGGACAGGCAAGGGGGTGCAGATGGCTTTAAAAATGACTCCCAACTCATGAACCACCCATGGGGCCGGCCATGCCACACCTGGTGCAGAGCCCAGCCGCTTGGATCCTGCTGGCTACCAGAAGCCTTCCACCAACACTGCCTCGCTGAACCGAGAGGGTGACAGGGTCTTCTTTAGCACACAGGTCTCTCCCCTACCCTAACTAACCTCAGCCCCACAATCTCATCAACTCAGCTTCTGCTGAAATAACAAACACACTTACAGGGCATACTCTGTGTGCCAGGCTATTCTCAGCACCATGTATTTATTTATGTATTTATATAAATGTATATATTTCTATAAATTTCATACTCACAATAACCCTATGAGGTGGCGACCATTATTGTGCCCATTTTACAGATGAGGCAATGGAAGCCCAGAGAGATCTGTGGACTTGCCCGGGTCTCACACAGTTAGAAGGTCAGCAGGTTCCGTGCTGAGAATCCCCATGCTAAACCACAGAGCAGAGCTTAGCGTGCTCTACGGGCTACGGGGCTTCCCTGCGTGGACCTGAGTACTTTCTGAGGCTCATCTTAGAAACGATGAGTGTCAGGTCTGGGGCCTTAGAAAGGATGATGCTCAGGTCTGAAATGGATCACAGAGACCACTTAATGGAATGCCTGTCTCTTAGAGATGGGAACCTGAGGCCAGGGAGGGCAGGCGAGCCTGCGTAACAGGGCTGCCCCGTCAGAGAGCCAGCTCTAGCACCTGGGCCTCCTGGCTCCCCCCCTAGAGCTTCCCCACCACAAACACTGGTCACTCATCCCTCACTAGAGTCATGTGGACAGTGGTCTGACGCCCACTGTCTGCCACTGTGTAATTGCTGGTGCACAGCTGTGAGACAAATCAAAGAATAAGCCACTGGCCTAATCCTACCCACCTGGGCCAAATCTGCACTTGCTGGGAGAAACAGCGGCCCCCGGGTCTCCAGGTGAAAGTTGATGATGCAACTTTTGGGGCATCCCCTGCACAGGGAAAGTCTGGACAACAAGGCGGTCTGGAGGGCTCTCACACAGCACCCCAGGTCCAGCCCCCTCCTGTGATCAGGGACCAGCCCTCACACCAGTGGATGTCAGAGACCACATAAGAATCAACACGTTCGACCTCTGACTTTGGCACCGTGCTCGCCCAGGGCAGGGTGGGTGTCTCCAGACGAGCTGGAAAGGCAAGGTCAAGGCATACCGCAAGGGCCCAGCTGGAGGAGGTGGGATGACCTCACGACGGGGCTGTCGGGGAGCTGGCCATCCGCCGCCTCGTCCAGGAACATGATGGCCGGCCCTCGCCTCTGCATTTCCGTCTTTCCTGGGAGGCAGCTGGCCCAGAAACGGGCGGGAAGAAGGAGGAAAAAAACGATACACAGCAGCGCAGGAGGGTGGGAGCGGCAGTCTTCTGGCTCCCACAGCAAACCAGCTTCTCCGCTCGCAGGAGAAGGGCCAGGGGAAGCTGACCAGGAACATTCTTGGCAACCAGGAAGATCCCATTCGGAGCCTCTAGGGCAAGTCCCCCCAACCCCAACCCCCAAAGAGAAACACTTTGTTCTGCACTTCGGGTGCCCTGGGCAGAGAACTCTCCTGTGAAACCAGCCTGCAGCCTTTTCAGGCCCAACGACTTTTGCCACTAAAGATTTATGCATCACCAACCCCTTAACTGCCCTCCCTGCATCCTGGCAGTCAGCCCAGGGAGGTGAACATAGAGGAGAAGGAACAGAAAGAAACTGCTGAACTGACAGGCACTGGAATACAAAACAACAATAACAACAACAAAAGAACTCCTTCCAAGTAGGAGAGAAGTTCCCCACACAGAGGACAGGCAGACAAACCAGGATGACCTGTTTGCACAGATGGTAACGTTTTCCTCCAAGCTGATGTAACAGGGCCCAGAGGCTCCCTGCAAAACAGCTGGCTGCTTTGCATGCAGCCTCTGAAACGACCCTGTGGGGAATCCAAGATTTCCACGTGCAGCAGCATCCTGGTGGCACTGGGTAAACAGAAACGGTTTCCATATGCCGGCTATAGAGTGGAGCCAGGGAGGAGAGGGAAAGAGCGGGCAGGTGAGGAGGGCTTCTGTGACCCAGCCCCCCCGTCCAGCGAGCGCAGGGTCCACCAGGGCTGGGTAAATCACTGCGGCCTTCCTTTGGGGCCTGGGCAAGAGGTTGCTTTGGATAGAAGGCATATGAGCTCCTCGTGGGAGGTAGTTCTGATCGGAAAGACTGCAAGGCAGTGACTGTTCTTGGGCAGGTTTATACTGAGGACCCCACCCCATTCAATCCTCGCTCCTTTTCATTCTCATTCTCTTACACATACACAACCTTATGCATTCACACACACACACATCCCGCACATCCTCTTCAAGACAAAACGTAGCCCTGAACACCCAAGTTCGCTCCCAGCTGTGCCCCTCCCAGCCCTTGGTTCACGACCTTGATCCCCAGAGCCTCAGTTTCTTCATCCATTAACCGGGACTGGTGCCAACTGTGCACCTGGGCATCTGAGAAACAAATGCGAATACCCACAAAGCACTTGGAGCCCTCCGGACACCAGTGCCCCCAGAATGACAACGAGCAATCCCCCAACCGTTGGCCAGTTGTCGCTGAGAGCCCCACTCCATGGGAAAAGGCCTGAAGGGGAGGAACATAAACCAGAGGGACGCTGATGAGTTTTCCAGGCACGGCGTCGCCGCCCTGCTTCTGTGCCGGCTGCGGCTCTTTAAAGGCCCCCAGATAAAAATCAGGCAAAAGCCACTACCCCGAAAGAAAGCAGAGCGCACATTTCCTTCTGCTCGAGACTTCTCTGCTGACGACTGACTGCACGATGGCCTGGGGGGTAGACCCGCGTCATCAACGCACGTTAGGAGAGGCTGTAAACCCAGGCAGAACTCCGGGCAAATAGACTAACCTCCACAAAGGCGAGAGCTGGCGTGCAGCCCTCCCAGTTGAATCGCTGGCCTCAAGCCCAAAACCTGTCCTTCCAAAGGCTTAAGCCGGAGGAGGAAAGGAAAGATGAAAGGCTCACCCAGGCCGGTACTGGGTCAAGCACTGTTCTAGAAGGAGCCCTGGTTTGGAAGTAGCCTGGATAACGCCCTGCGCCACCTCCAACTCTGTTTCTGGCCAGCTGACAGGGCCCTACGTGGCCAAATCCAGAGGGATTCCCTGCAGATACACAAGGCCAGCCATGGAAGGGACTTGAACTGGGTAGCAAGTTGAGAGCAGCAGCTATAAACAGAGATGTACAGAAAGTCGGGAGGGGTGAAGATCAGAAACAACAGACTCTTGGGAGGGGCCCGGAAAATAAGCATCTCTTGGTAATTTAGAGTAGCAACTGCTGTCCCAAGGGCCCACCCTCAAACTGGCCACGCAGGGAACTCACACCCTGAGGTTGCAAATGTGACCTTGAGAGCAAGCCTCTAGTCTAAATAAATCATGCGGTTATTTGGGGGAGAAAAGGGGAGGGGCAAGTTTTTAAAAGGCTGACCTTCTAGATGCAAACAAATATGGTTTCATTTGAGGAGACATTTCCTCAGCACCTACTGCATACCAGGCATTGAGTTAGGTGTTGGATTTGAAAACGTAAAACCATGAACTTTGCCCTCACGGAGTTCACGATCAGGAGGCAGGAGAAGGGATGTGATTCTGGTCCGTTAAAGGCACTTGTTAGTTACAACAGCCTAGAAAAGGATGTGATGACAACGACCGTCCACGGGGGCTGGAGAAAAGAGGCAGAGAGGGATTCAGGGGCGATATCCGTGCTGGCTTTGAAAGGAGGAGGGATGAAAAGGTGTTCAAAAGGGGGATGGGGATGGGGTGAGGGGTACATTCCAGAAACAGGAAGGTCATGCATAAAGCACAGAGAAGCAAATAGCAGGGGATGTCTGGGAAACTGCAGAGGGTTCGGTAATTCTGAAGCCAGAGATAAGGCTGATGTGTGGGAATGAGAACAAGAATAACAGCTCACACTCAGTGCTTTACGTTTGTTAATTCTTTTAAGTATAAAAAGCCCCATGAACTAGAGACTATTAATATCTTCAGTTTCCAGAAGGGGAAATTAAGGCCCAGAGAGGCTAAGTGATTTGCCCAAGGTCACAGAGCAAGAAAGGGGCCAGGCTGGGGTTTGAGCCCAGCAGCCTGACTCTTCTGTGAGGCAGGAGCAGCGGGTGGGCTGTAAGCCATGTTAAGGAGACTGGACTTGAGCTGCTGGGTTTTACCAGCAGAGCAGTTGGACCAGGTGTGCCAATTGGAAAAAAGCAGGCCGGGAGGGCATTCTCAGTTATACTGTAATCCCATCTACATTCTGCACAGGCAAAAGGGCAAGGTCCTTTCCCCGGAGGAGCCATGGTGAGCTCGTGTTTACAGAGCAGTTAACTTGCCAGGAGCCGCTGGGGTCACCTGCACTGATTGTCCTGACCACCCTGCATGTGAAGAACCATGTCTTGCCACTGCTACACAACCCACCACCACCCTCTGCCAAGGCAAAGAGAGAAGAAGGGGTTTGCCAGATGCTGGCAGATAATTTCTTGGTGAGGCTGGAAATGATTTCCATCTTCTTTAGTCTGTGAATTTCAAGGCTTGACTTGGAATTGTAGTTCCTGCTCCCGGGCCCCTGGGTTTTTTATGAAACAAAAGGCTTTTAGTCCCACTAATAACTCATCACAAAGTATTTATTGAGCACCTACCACATGCAAAAGTGCATCGGATGCTTTGAGAAAACATTTGTAAACACTACAACCATCTCCAAGGCCTACTTTGCACACACGCGCGCGCGCGCGCGCACACACACACACACACACACACACACACACACGCAGAAAAACATGCCAACTCCACTCTGTTTACCCAGTAAAGAGGGCGGCACCTGTGCGAACATCTGTCCTGTATTCACTTGGAAGCACTGGAGATGCTAATTGTGAAACGCACAGGGATGGGGATGGAAGCAGCGCAACAGCAAATGGAGACAAAGGCATTTTTCACTGCACGCTGGCGCTCCCTGGGCCTCTGCAGCGGGTCAGCGGATAAGTGGTGCTCAGGGGAACAAGTCTGGCCATGAGACTCGTTCTCCACGTGGCTACTGATCAGAGGTCTGCTCTAGCCCCTACCTGGGAGCGCGTGGGGGGCTGACTGGACCCGGCTCCCATGAACACTGGCCACAGCCCAGCATCTGGATCTCCTGTGAGCTGGTGGCTATACTCAGAAGAGCGGCAACAAGGGGTAAGACGGCCGGGAGGCACAGGCACCTTGGGGGAGTGGCATGTCAGGAGGAAGTCTACAACCGCAGAGAGTTTGATGGCCTGGGCACGCCACTTCTCCAGGACCCAGGCTGGCCTGGTGGGTGCTGCTCCCAGGGGAGCCGGCAGGGCCTGAGAGCCTGTGCAGTCGGTGGCCGGGCACTGGGCTCGGCCTCCTCTTCCTCCTCCTCGGTTCCCTTTCTGTCGAGTGGGGAAGAGAGCGCAAAAGAGGCATCGTGAATAAAGAAAAATACAATGGAAACCAAAAAGCCATCCTAAAGAGTGGGCAGGAGGTGGGGCTACTTCAGTTGAACTGTCTCTGCAGTGCACCTGGACGGTCAAGGAAATTAACATATGGGATCCCTAAGAAAATCCAAAACCCAATTAACATTCCTTAAGAGGAAGGATTTAATAAAAGGAAGGGCAAGCTCAAGTCCTCAACGCGCAGTCCTTAGATTATCTACTCAGAGGCTCTAGAAAGGGCGTCATCGCTACTTTGTTGAAAATGAAACCCTGATACTTTACTATTAGTTAGAGTTTCCACTTACTGAGGTGGTACCGGGAGATGTTATATGGAATTTCCCATTTAATCTTTATGTCAACCCTGAATGGAGATGTTCTTCTCCCCGTTGTACAGCCGAAGAAAGTGAAACTCAGGGAGAAACCGAAGCTTAGCTCCTCCTTCAAGTTTGCACAGCTGCTGAGAGATGACACTAGAAATTCAACCCCATCCTTTGCTACAGACCAAGAGACTCTGAAGAAATGTCAGAACACACTACATCAGCAGCACGTACGATCACTCTCCCGACACACACACATGTCTAACAACCTGAGGATTCTCCCAAGCTATCCCCGTCTCCAGACTTGGGAGCCCCTGCCCACCCTGGGACAGTGTCCGAGCTCCAAAAGGGAACAGCACAAAACACGCAGCAAAAGCAAACAGCTCAACTGGCCTGAAGGCTGAGCAGGCTCTGCAAATGAGAAAGTCTGAGCCCCATCGAGGTGGCCAGACAGGCTCCAGGGTGCGCAGGAAAAACTGCCATTCACAACGAAAAGGCAGGTCAGCCAAGTGCAAGCAGCCGAGCCGGCAAGAAGAGGGGACCCTGGGGTGTCGCAGAGGAAAGGCATCACGCTCGTCGACGCTCACCCACAAGGGAAAGCCGACGCAGCCGGCAGCCTGGAGTGGCTCCAAGCCATGAGCCAGCGCTGAGCACAGTCACTCTGCCCGAGCTGATTTCCAGCAAGAGCTCAGAGAATAAGAAAAAACAAATAAATAAAATCCCAGTCTAACAAAAAGAGAGATTAACAAGAGGGAGAGGTGGCCTACGAGGGGTGGGGTGGTGGAGGGGCGAGCTCAGAGGTGAGGGAAGGTGGGACCACACCACCCCGGGGCTGACATGGCAATTATGAGACGTGTGTACCCCGAAGAACTCCGAAAGCAGAGACCAAAGACATCCCCAAAGTAGGCTGCTCCTAGGGCAAGCAGGGGCCAGGCCCCGCCCGGCCTAGTTCTGACCTGATCACACGTGAATGAGTCTCCTGGTCACCCCAGATGGTTCCAGGGGCTGGTTAAGCTGTGACAAACAGAGTCACTTGGGATCCTGGGTGTTTTGGGAACCTAGTGACTCACTCCCAGATATGTTACTTCATGGGAGTCTGTTATTAAGTGCCCTGGGTGTGTGCAGAGAAGATGTGGTCCGTGACTTTGCAAAAACTTGTGCTCCCAGAAACAGGCACATCAGGACCCAAAACAATAGCACCTACTCAGGCACAAAGCAAACCCTGATTCAGTACGTGAGACATGAATCAAACCTGTCACATGCAGGTGCTAGGGAGCAAGTGGGCCTCCCGCGCAGTGTATTCAGAGGATGCGAAGGTGTAGAAGTGCAGCCACTACCCCAACCGGTTAGGGGCGGTTAGGGAAGCCTCCATGGAAACAGAGTACAAGATCTTCGGCTGAAGAAATATGGAGTGGGGATAGATCAGAAGCAAGAGACAGCAAACCAGGGGAAGGTTTGGTAGTGAAAGTGGTTCAAATGAAAAAAATGTGAGATTATGTGACTGTTAAATAAACGAGATGATAGGGGACCTCCCCTGGCAGTCCAGCGGTTAAGGCTCCATGCTCCCAATGCAGGGGGCACGGGTTCGATCCCTGGTCGGGGAACTAAGATCTCGCACGCCGCGTGGCACAGCCAAAAAATAAATAAATAAATGAGATGGTATGAACAGCCCTACGTTTAAGACTTTTGCTTATTGGTTCTAATTTCTGGGAGGGGTAGTGCAAGAATGAAGGCCCGTCAGCCAGGGGTATAACTGAGGTGGAATTTCTCATGGCCTGGAAAGTGCTGGGGCCACTGCCACGTGGATGGGGGCCAGGTTGGGAAGGTGGATCAGAGGACTTAGCATTCAAGGTCTTCATTTTCATTTGATCCAAGAACTTGGCCTAACCCTCACCAAGTGAACGGGTCTGAGTTTATGGTTTCCTTATCTATACTCTGAAGTTAATGAAAGTTTCAAAGCCACTAGAGCTTGGATGGAGAAATGTTCCCTCTGGGCAAGGCCTGAAAACAGAGGTGGCAGGTCTGTGATCCGAGAGCAAGAGGGACCCACAAACCTGCCTTCCCCAGGGGTGTGCTGGGCACACAGCAGCCCACCAACACTGATGACAAACGAGGCCCACGGCTCCACTGTCTGCCTGTGCAGGTCACTTCCCTCCCCACCCCTCGAATTGCACATCTGAAAAATGGGCATAAATACTGTTACTTCACAAGGGCTTGTAGGAGCGACCGCTTATGTTAACATTACTGTACATAGTGTTTCCAACTGCAATCAGTTGTAATAGTGCTTGCTGCCTCCAGTGAGAGAACAGCAAGAATGGCTCTGGGGAAGACTTCTACTTTAAGGTAGCAGAAAGGATGCTCTGATTTGTAGCTCCTGGATTCACTGTTGGGCCAGGGTGCAGGGGTGGAGCCCACAGGGCACTCATGGGAGATATTTGCTAGTGTTGTTCCAAATGCAGGCTGAAGTCACCAAATGTTCACCTGGGAGACGCCCCAAACATAACTGACTCTTCCAGGGAAAAACAAAGCCCCTAAATCACGCCTTTAAAAAAAAAAAAAAAAAGATGCTGCTACCGTATCATGCGCTTGCTTGTGCTATAGCTAAAATACACGGGGAAAGAGATCTAAAAAAAAATATTTTTAGGGCTTCCCTGGTGGCGCAGTGGTTGAGAGTCCGCCTGCCGATGCAGGGGACACGGGTTCGTGCCCCGGTCCGGGAAGATCCCACATGCCGCAGAGCAGCTGGGCCCGTGAGCCATGGCCGCTGAGCCTGCGCGTCCGGAGCCTGTGCTCCACAACGGGAGAGGCCACAACAGTGAGAGGCCCGCGTACCGCAAAAAATATATATATATATATATTTTTTTTAATTTGTCATCCAAACACCCCAGTTGTAATCCAAAATGACAATTCCTCAGTCCACGGAGGGTGGTTATGAGAACAGAATTCAACCCTCCTTTTCTCCACTGAATGGAAATACCAGCTTTCCAGGAATTATCATGAAAGAGGATAGGGAGAGTTAGATCTACGCTTCCTGGCTGAGCAGACTGAGAACTTCTGGATCAACTCTCTAGCAGGATGGACTGTTTAGAGGGCTGTGTCACTGCACTGGAACAAAGCAGAAACTTACCTGCTGGATACAGTTAGAAGCCATGCCTTTTTAACTCAGGAGAATAGGTCCTTTCTGATCCTAAGAGCTTGGCAGCAGAGCATATTCATTCCAATCTCTGCTTTTCTTTCACTAATTACTTTCTCCTTGCCAGATACAGCTCCTGATGTTACTAATCTGAGACACGCCCTCCTACACATGTATCCCAAGCCAGGCGAACTCACGAAAGGACTCACGGGTTCCATATTGTCCAGATGTTTCCTGAGTGCCTAGGGTGAGGCAAGAACTGCACTGAGCTTCAAGAGACAGAAAGAAAGACAGAAAGATGCCCAGTCTGGGACTTCCCTGGTGGCGCAGTGGTTGAGAATCTGCCTGCCAATGCAGGGGACATGGGTTCGATTCCTGGTCCAGGAAGATCCCACATGCCGCGGAGCAACTAAGCCCATGCGCCTCAAGTACTGAGACTGCGCTCTAGAGCCCGCGAGCCACAACTACTGAGCCTGTGTGCCGCAACTACTGAAGCCTGCGTGCCTAGAGCCCGTGCTCCACAACAAGAGAAGCCACCACAATAAGAAGTCCGCGCACAGCAACTAGAGAAAGCCCGTGCGCAGCAACGAAGACCCCATGTAGCCCCCCAAAAAAAAAAAAAACTCCACCTGCCCATAGGCTGATCTACTCTCTCAGTTGAGCCTTCATTGTCCTTTGTGCTCTCAACTCCTGCCACTGTGCCGTCCTATCAGAATTTACTGCCAGGGCTACAAACTCAAATGCCTGCAGGCACCAGGCAGGTAGCAAACGTGGGAAGCTGGGGTGTGTGAGACGGCAGGTGCTGAGCCCTCACGCTGTGAACAAGCATAATACCTGCTTAAATACCATTCAGGCCGAACAAAACAAGTCCCATCATGTGGCTAGGCCACCCCCCTGCCACCTGGTCTTGCCACCCATTTCCAACCACTCTTTGCAGGGCAGCCTGAGGGAATTTGCAGACGCTCCCCTGAAATGTGACCGTGTCACTCCCCTGCTTAAAGCACTCTGGGACTCCTGCATCACCCCCAAGGTGAAGTCCCACTCCTCAGCACGGCCCTGGAGGCGGAGAGACCCCCCAAGATCTGGATCCAATCTCTCCTCCCCACCCACCAGTCAAAGCGCCAACCACACCCACCCGTCCACTCCAACTCTTCTACACCTCTGCTCCCCTGCTCCTTTCCTTGAGATGGTCTTTCACTTCCAGCTTCCACTTCCTGCTTCCTGTTCATCTGCTCTTTAAAAACTGAGCACAATAAAGCTTAATCTCTCTAAAGCCTTTAATGATGTGCTCCCTCCCCAAATCAAGCAGACTGACTCCATCTCCTGCCCCAATATTTCACCTCCTTGGGAAAGCACTTCCACCTCCCCTGCTCATCCTTACTCTCTCCTCCTCTAAATCCGCCCACGGTTACAATAAAAGACACAAAAGTAGCACGTCATATACTCGTCTGTCTTATTGCTAACCAGACCATAAATCCTTCACGAGCCATAACTAGATCTGCTACGTTTCTGTGACCTCCGCAACAGCGGTTCTAAGCTCTGAAGAAATCCATGCCGGCTAGTTGAAAAACTCTTAGCTTTTCAGTTGACAAGATGACAACGATTCAAGAAAAAAAAGAATTAGAAGACGACTAGCTATTAAACTATTAATTATTTTTAAACTTCTAATGCCCACTTGAATCTTTATCACACATCTCAAAGTCAAAGCCACAAAAAAAAAAAAAAAAAAGAATCCCATGATCAAACAGCTAAGAAAAGAGAAGAGGGACTTCCCTGGTGGTCCAGTGGTAAAGAATCCGCCTGCCAATGCAGGGGACGCAGGTTCGATCCCTGGTCAGGGAACTGGGATCCCACATGCCACAGGGCAACTACGCCCGCGCGCGCCACAACTACAGAGCTTGCACACCTCAATGAGAGAGCCTGCGTGTTGCAACGAAGAGCCCACATGCCGCAACTAAGACCCGACACAGCAATAAATAAATAAATAAATAATAAAATAAATCTTTAAAAAAAGAGAGAAGACAGTTGTAAAGTTGGATGCAGATAAGAAAGAAGGAGCAAAGGGCACTCCCACACGGAGAGTATCAGGTGAACTGCAACCCAGAGGAAGCAAGGAATAAACAGAAAAGAAAGATGAAGGGGATCCCGGGAGATGCACCCACCTGCTCTGTCCTCCCACCTCACCTGCCTGGCCTGGCTCTACCAGGGATCGAACCCACGCCCCCTGCGGTGGAAGCGCGGAGTCTTAACCCACTGGACCGCCAGGGAAGTCCCGAAATCCGGTCTTTCTTTAGGTGAAGCACACAGAGGCAGAGACAAGTTTTCCCCCAGCCAGCTCTGAATCTCACGGAACGGCGTCCAAAGGTGAAGAACCTCTCCGAGGCCACGGAGAGCACATCCGTTGGTTCTGTATTGTTTCCTTATTTTGAAGGAGTTCGTTCTGAACAGAAAACAAAGGCTGAACAGGTAGGTTCTATGTCGTAAAGTAGCAGCCGCTGACTAGATTTTACTCAGCTGGCTGTTTGAGAAATGTGAAACGGTTGCTGACATGTAAAAGTCAGAAGGCTTCCGATGAAAAGCGTAGGTTTTGATGTCTCTGGAAACACTGGAAAATGTAGTCACAAGCAGCCCGTGAGCCCACATGGTAACGAATGGCCAGAGGGAAGTAGCAGCCAGCCCACCAGACAGCACGTGCGCTCCCCAGCGTGTCCCCGGCCCACCCGGGCCCAGGGCAGCCACGTGCTCAGGCACTTCCTACAAGGTCACTTCAGCTGAACCACAGCCTCTCAAGTGCTTTGAGTAGAGAAAGAGCCATACGTTTTTATGAGTAGATAAGTACCTCCAACAAAAAGCAAACTCAGCAGAGGGGGTCACCAGTGCAAAAGGCAACCCAAGCACTGATGGCCTGAATCAGTTCTCCTGTCCAGGGACACCCTCCAGGCAAGTGATGATAGGGGGTCACCTGTCCCTGGGAATCAGTGACCTTGGGGGATGGCCCTCCTCGGCCACCCCAGCTGGCCTTTTGAGTCTCGTGCCCTGCTCCAAGGCCGGTCCTCCTTTGCCCTTCCTTTCCCAAATCTTGACTCCCATGAGTTCCCATTTTCAGCCCAAACTGTCTTGTTCCAGCCACAATGATGTGAAGTTTAGCCAAATGCCTGTGCGTTGGAAAAGGGCGTACACTGAGGGGAAAGCTGCATGAAGTCATGGCTGTCCTTTGCGGTCTGTTGTTTTTTCACTTGCCCATCTTTTCTAGTTTCTCAGTGATGACCCAATACCACGTGTACAATGAAACCCCCGTAAGTTTTGCTGTTTTTATAACATGAAAGGGAGTTCCAGGTATGGAGCTCCAATTGAGAGTAACATGCCTTGCAGGAAATAAAAGTTTAACTGAAAAAAAAAAGAGATGAAGGTATAGATATCATAGAAACCAACTTCCTTTTGGAAAAGAAACTCTGGCCTAAAGTTCTACCTCTTTCACAAAGCTTTGCTTCCTGGCGTGCAGCACATCAGCTCAGAACCGGAGTTCCCGAATCAGAAGACCTGGGTTCCAATGCTGCAGCCGACACTTCCTGGCTGTGTGACCCTGGGTAAGTTTCAACCTCTCAGAGTGTCAGTTTCCTCTTCCGTCAGATGCAGATGCTGAACCGACTGCACAGATCTGCTGGGAGGACCCAATGACTGAGATGGCACATGTAAAGTGTTTTCAGACGCTGCCTGGCACGTGATAGGGGCTCAATACCCATGAGCCATTATTATTGTTTTATTTATTTATTTGTTTTGGCTGCGTTGGGCCTTCGTTGCTGCGCGCAGGCTTTCTCTAGTTGCGGCGAGCGGGGGCTACTCTTGGTTGCGGTGCGTGGGCTTCTCATTGCGGTGGCTCTCTTATTGTAGAGCACGGGCTCTAGGCGCCCAGGCTTCAGCAGTTGTGGCTCGTGGGCTCTAGAGCGCAGGCTCAGTAGTTGTGGTACACGGGCTTAGTTGCTCCACGGCATGTGGGAATCTTCCCGGACCAGGGATCGAACCCATGTTCCCTGCATTGGCAGGCGGATTCTTAACCACTGCACCACCAGGGAAGTCCCGAGCCATTATTTTTATTGTGAATGACCTTACTCAGCTTGGACTGATGAGGAGAAAAGGGAGAGAGTCAGGAAATGTCCAAATCAGGGAAGTCACCCAGCAAAGGGAGTCCTATGGACTCCCTGAGCATGAAGGTGGGAAGGGGATGGTCCTGGGACCGATGTCCCTCCTGGGGGCTTGATCGCTTGGTGCCTCCTCTGGGTTTCTTTCCAGGGCCACCGTACTGTGATTCGCAAGGCAGCCCTGGGAGCGGGCACCGCAGCCAGGGGCCATCAGAGCCCTCCCACGTTCCCTCCCTGACTTGGAGGCTGAGAAGTTGAGTGTTCTGCCTCATGAAGCGCTCCTGGAGCAAATGGGAACTTAGCCCCCCTAAGGCGATGGGTAAAGAGCAGTTCAGCAGCCGCTCCAGCCTGCGCCCAGCTGCCACAACTGCCATTTTGACACGGTAGCTTTCGGCGTGCGGAGGGGAGAGATGGCATTTCATGGCGGGGGGCCTGAGGCAACAGACAGGATCCCCCATGAAGACTCGGAGGATGGAGGAAGCGAAAGGCTTCAAGTGTGGGTTACGAGGCTGGAAGCCAGCAGGCCGGATGCTTGCTCATTTGAATTGGTGCCTCCGCCGGCCTGGTGACACAGGCATTCTGCCTTGGCGGGGCCCTAGGAAAGCCAGGGGACCAACTCCCGCGGAGCCAAATGCCCAAGCTCCCTGGGAAGCCGTGAAAATCTAACTGCTGTTCCGTCTCCAGCTGCCATGCTGCTTTTGCTTCCCAGCTTGGCGGGGACCACCTGCTGTGCCAGGAGTGGGCCAGAAAAGGATTCAGACCTCGGCCTGGGTTCAGCACCCCCAATCATGCACTATGATCTTCCAAAGAAGAAGCCTAGTCTCTGGTCATGACAATAATGCCTAGGACTGGCTGAGCACTTACCATGGGCATCACACACGTGATCTCAGTAAATCCCCACGATAACTCTACTGGAGGATACTATCATGATCCCACCGTACATATGACGAGGTTGAGGCTTAGAGATGCTAAGTTCCAAACTCAGCTAGGATTGGAAGCCTGCAGCTCGACTCCAGACCCCGAATGCTTAACCATTCCACCACCCAGGGTTATCACAAGTGACAGAAGCTACCCAAGTCCTCGGGCTTTATTTATCGTTTGGCAAGTATGCTGGGGAAGCTTGGTCAGAGAAAGAACAACAGACACAGATTTCTGTGACGGAGCACCTACCCTGGGGTTGGTCACCCCTGGGAATACAGCCCCACTGCTCTATCCCAGCTCATGTTGGCTACACCTGCCCTGAGGCCAACAGCTCTGGCCCACCTTGACTGAGACAGGTGCTAGCTGGCTGTGGCTGCGGGAACACTCTGGAAAAGGAGCCAGGGTGCCTGCCATGTGTTGGCCCCTGCAAATGGGCAGTGGCCCTCCACCTTGTACTGGGTCTCAGGTTAACTCCTGATGGTACAGTAGGCATAGGGGCAAAGGAGGGAGAGGGGGTCCTCTGCTCTATCACCTTAGGCCTTATCCCTGCATGGCCTGTCACCAGAAAGCCATGAACCACCAGCACCAAAGTAGTGCAAGAGACAAAGTGCCCTGCTCAAGCCTCAGCCACCGCCTGGCCCACAATCCTTTTACCACCCAGAAAAGGCCGACAGTACAGGCCCATCTTAGGCAGCTGTTGGGTTTGAAGGCAGTGAGAAGGCAAAAGCTGAGTGTGACCAGAAGTCCCCTGGAAAATCCCTCGTATTGCCCACAATATTCAGGCTCTATGGTCTAGAGATGGTCCAGACCGCTGACTGATGCGCAATGCAGACAATGGGCTATCTCAAACTGCACTGTCAAACGCCAACCCCCACCCCGCTGACTATTTTCAAGGTTATTCCTAATTCCATGCTTTAAATACCTTTGCTCATACCTGCCTCCTTTATCAACCTGACACCCCCTGCCTGTGAGTCATTCATTAGCATTTCAGCAGCTACTCTTATAGCCCAAAGATGTCTGAGTCCTGGATAAAATCCATCCTTTCTCATATAAGGAAAAAAAAATCCAAACCCTCCAGTTTCCTTTAGGGATAATTCCCCAGCATTGATCACCCCTAGCATAGGGTCAAAGGGCACAGGCGGCACAGCCAGATTCCTGGGGACCGCACCTAAGGAAAGGGCAGGAGTGTTATGGGCTGAATTGTGTCCCCCCCCTAAAATTTCTATGTTGAAGTCCCAACCCCCAGGGCCTCAGAATGTGACTGTATTCAGAGACAGAGCCTTTAAAGAGGTAATTAAGGTAAAATGAGGTCATATGGGTGAGCCTTAATCCAATAGGACTGGTATCCTTATAAGAAGAGGTTAGGACACAGACTCACAAGCTGAGGACACAGTGAGAAGGCAACTGTCCAAGAGTCAAGGAGAGAGGCCTCAGACAAACCAACCCCGCCGACACCCTGATCTTGGACTTCCAGCCTCCAGAACTGTGAGACAATACATTTCCACTGCTGAAGTACCCCCCCCCGCCCCCTTCTGTGGAATTTTGTCATGGCAGCCCGAGCACACTAAGACAGGGAGCGTGTGGTACATAGCCAGAGGAAGGCACCAGTGACAGCTGCTGGGTCAGGGCGGAGGCCCAGGGTCAATCAAGGCACACACCCTCAGAGAGCTGGCTTAGTTCTCAGTGGCAGTCGTGCCCACACAGCTGCCAATTCTGCTGAAGGCCTCTGTCTACATTCTTTTCTCGTTTTTTTAAATTGGAACTTGTAAGTTTTATTTATAAAAATGGTAACAGAAACTTTCTTACTTTTTAAAGACTATTATTAAGTACGCTGCATTTAGTTTCCTTTAGAGAAATGCTATTTTTCAAGGATTTTGTTTTTATAAAACTTTTTTTCTCTTCCCTTCTGTCTGCATACTGCCAACGCCTTAACACCTCAAGGGTTTCTATCAGCCACAGACCGGGGGGCAATGATGGCAGCCCCCAGGACAATCAGCTGTGCTGGGAGTGATGAGACTCCAACCACTGGTGAACAGAGGCAGGAGGGGCTGCTGCCCACCTCTAACTGGGCCCTCAGACAGCCCCTCCCATGAGCTAAAAGGCCTCAGAGACCCAACTAGGTTTATTTGGACCATGACTTGTTGAGTGCCTGCATTCGGTAGGCATCAAGCTAGGTGATGCACAGATGAATGAACACTTGGGGCCTTGGAGGTGATCAGATGGTTAAACAAGTCATTTCCGCACAGTAAGTAGCCATAATAATGGAAGCCTAGACCAGATACCAAAGCAGAAAAGGGTGAGTAATTAGCCCCATCGGGAATAGGAGGTCCAGCGAAGGCTTCAAAGAGATGGGATTATCAGCAGGATTGTCAAGACAGAACTGAAGCTCATGAGTAAACAAGAGCCTGGGGAAAGCATGCCAGACAGTTACCAGCAAGGTGGAGAGGTTTAAGAATATACCGGGGATTCCGAGAACTAGAATTGTGGGTTGAAGCAGGAAATGGGACTGGTCAGGCAAGAAGGCACTAGAACACACATGCTGGCTAAGGAGCTTGGCCGTCATCCTGTAAGGGACAGGAAGGTCCTGGGGGCGGCAAGCTGGGGAAATTACAGGCAGACCTCAGAGATGCTGTGGGTTCAGTCCCAGACCACTGCGATCAAATGAATATCGCCATAAAGTGAGTCACATGAAGTTTTTGGTTTCCCAGTGCATATAAAAGTTATGTCTACACTATACTGTAGTTTATTAATTGTTCAATAGCATTATGCTAAAAAACAATGCACACACCTTAATGAAAAAATACTTTGTTGCTAAAAAATGCTAACCATGGGACTTCCCTGGTGGCGTAGTTGTTAAGAATCTGCCTGCCAATGCAGGGGACACGGGTTCAGGCCCTCGTCTGGCAAGATCCCACATGCCACGGAGCAACTAAGCCCGTGCGCCACAACTACTGAGCCTGCGCTCTAGAGCCCGCGAGCCACAACTACTGAAGCCCACGTGCCACAACTACTGAAGCCCACGCACGCCTAGAGCCCGTGCTCCGCAACAAGAGAAGCCACTGCAATGAGAAGCCCACGCACCGCAATGAAGAGTAGCCCCCGCTCGCTGCAACTAGAGAAAGCCCACGTGCAGCAACGAAGACCCAACGCAGCCAAAAGTAAATAAATAAAATAAATAAATTTATATAAAAAAAAATGCTAACCATCGTCTGAGCCTTCAGTGAATCGTAATCTTTTTGTTAGTAGAGGGTTTGAAATATTGCAAGAATTACCAAAATGTGACACCGAGACAGGAAGTGAGCAAATGCTGTTGGGAAAACTGGTGCTGAGAGACTTGTTTGATGCAGGGTTGCCACAAACCTTCGATTTGTAAAAAACGCAGTATCTGTGAAGTGCAGTAAAACAAGGTACGCCCATACCAGGTCAGATTTGTGTTTTAGACGGACTGCTCCGAGAAGCGGGCATAGGGGACCTTGAGAAGAAAGTCAATGCCAAAATCCAAGCATGAAATAAGAAAGGCCCATACGGAGGAGATGGAGCAGGCAGGCCGCCTCTGAAATCTCTCCTTTCCTCTAAGAGGCACTACTGTTTTTCCTAGCCAGGCTTGGAGGGTTATAGCCATTAGTTCTTAGAGATTTTAGCAAATATCGCAGGAAGAGGATGAGACAGGAAACTGAGGCACTAGTGCACTTCGCAGAAAGCACAGTTTCCCTGGACCCCATCAGTTGTTTATTTTGTTTTTCTTAAACGAACTAAAAATGAGCCACCGACTTCGCCAAGAAATGAATGGCCTTACTAGCGGGCTATCCAAGGTTAGTTTTATTGTCTACTTGGCCTATTTCCCAATCATCAAGCGCCTTCATCGTTTCAAAACCTGATCTTGACGCAGAACTAGGCTGCTCTTCCCACTTTGATCCTTCAGGAGACCTGGACAGCCTGTCATCAACACCGATACTGTGGGAGGACTTAAAAGTGGCACCCACAACAATGATTAGGAGTCCAATTTAGAACCTTGAGCCTGGCTATTTCCAGAATGATCCATACCCTGTGCATATCAACCACCCTCCCTCCAGTCCATTCCCTCATTGGCGATGGACTTAACCGCTCCCCTCACTAGGGGGTATCCTACTCTGAAGCTGAGACAATGTCACATTCATTTACATCCCTTTCCCCAAAGCACCTTACATGGTGGTGTTAGAGGGAAGATCAGAGAGACACTGCTGCTTGCTAGCTGTGTGACCTTGGACAAGTTACTTAACCTCTCTGAGGCTTTGCTTCCCCAGTAAATATGGATAATAACAATAACTCCACCTTAAGGTTATATGATGAGATAATATATGTAAATGCTAAGAACCAGCACTCACACTCATTAAAGGCTTGTGAAGGAGGAAAAGGAGAGGGAGGAGGGGAGGAGGAGGAAAAAGGGAGGAAGAGGAGGGGAAGGAACTCTGGGGTCAGTCCTCGGTTCAAATCTCTGCTCAACCGCTTGCTTGGCTGTGTGACATCAGGCAAGTTCCTTAACCTCTCTGACTCACCATTTTCTCCTCCGTAAAATAGGGATAATACTGTCTACCTTGCAAAAAGGATCTTAGTTAGGATAACAGGTGAGAAAGAGCCTGAGGGGAGGGGGAAGGGTAAGCTGTGACAAAGCGAGAGAGTGGCATGGACATATATACACTACCAAATGTAAAATAGATAGCTAGTGGGAAGCAGTCACATAGCACAGGGAGATCAGCTCGGTACTTTGTGACCACCTAGAGGGGTGGGATAGGGAGGGTGGCAGGGAGGGAGACGCAAGAGGGAAGAGATATGGGAACATATGTATATGTATAACTGATTCACTTTGTTATAAAGCAGAAACTAACACACCATTGTAAAGCAATTATACTCCAATAAAGATGTTAAGAAAAAAAAAGAGCCTGACACTTAGCTTGCCAACTCTAGGGTATTTAAGGAGTGGGCCTGAAATCACAGCCACTGATTTCTTGGTCCTGAATGGCACTTAGGGAAAAATCTGGTCTACTTTCTAATCTTCCTCGATCGCCCAGCTCTGCCACTCTGGATGGGTGAACACGCTAAAGCAAAGAGAGGCCAGTTTAGAGGGAGCCAGGCCTCCCATTGCACCCCCATCCACGGGAACAATGCTGTCCTTCACCACTTCCAAGGGGAGGCTGTTAAGCTTCCTGCAAGCCAACTGTGTTCTCTCTGGACAAAGGAGATGGGAGAGCCAGGCTCATCTTTCCCTGGACCCAAGCAATACCCCTGGCTCAACAGTATGGCTTGTGGGTAGAATTTCCATCTGCTAAGGAGACCCTAAAGCACTAGCCCCTGACATCTTAGGACCCTCCATAAAAGGCAAGTTATTTTAAGCCTCTCTTGGACCCAAGGTCTGAGCAAACTAAGCAAATGGCTTCAGGACAAGAAAGGTTTTTAAGGCCTCTCGTTCTGCCAGAAACACACTTAAAATCTAAAAAATTTAAAACTCGCAACCTCTCGCGGGTTCACTTTGTGCTGCTGGGCTTTGGTTTAGAGGAAGACAAAGCAAAACCCCAAACCCTCAAATCAATGGTTCACGACAAATGCTTGCCGCCTTCCACCCTGTCCCGGGCAGTACAAGGACTGAGTGCCAGTGGGGAGAAGCAGTCAACTCCACTTTCCTGCCAAAGATCAGGCAGACAGAGACCAATGTTGAAATCTGTTTCTTTTTTTAACTAGGAATGGGGCAGGGAAGCTAGCCAAGGAGCAGGTTTGCCTGAGGTCCCCACCAAGCATCCATGAACAAAACCAGGGTACCACAGGCGCAAGAGAGGGGAGGCGCTGAGGGAAGCAGGGCAGGCTAGTCCCGGAAAGCACCCCAAAATTGAGGGTGCAGGATTAGGACCCCACAGGATTAGTCTCCCAGTAGTTTCTGTGTCAGAACTTGGGAGTCAAACGTGGGGTCAGGCATTCAGGTACATGCATCTACCAACAGAGCACCAAGCCCACAACTCGCCCCCTGAAACAGAAAAGCTGCACCCCCTCCCCCAGCCCACCCTACCATCTTACTTCTGCTGGGCAGATCCTCTTGGCCCAGGCCGTTGGAGGGAGCTAGTAGGGTGCTGCCACCCTCATCCAAGGTCAGGATGAGGGGAACGTCGTCATCTAAACTCACGGCCATGTTCTCCTCTCCTATAGCCCTCAGGATGTGATGTCCAGAGCTTTAAGTAGTCTCTGCTTCGAGCTCCAGTTCAAAGCCACTGGCCCAGAGGTGCTTCTTAGAAACTCCTCCATCAGTGGCATCTTCTAGGGTTTGGGGGATTAAAAAAAAAAAAAGGACAATTATCAAAATACAACCACTACTGATGAAAATGTTCTGGAATTAGATAGTGGTGATGGGTACATAACCTTACAAATATACTAAAAACCACAGAATGGTACCCTTTAAGATGTAAGATGATGGATCTTATAGTAACGTGAATTATATTTCAATAAAAAAGAGTATTGCAGTATAATAGCACTAAAATTCTGTGCAAGATTAAATACTGAAAAGTTAAGGGTAATTATGTTTGGAGATTGGGATTATGGCTAATATGTTCCCCCTCTACCCTTCTTAACCCTTGTTTGTGTGTGAATTTTCAGAGGTTTCAAAGACTTAAAAATATATATACATATTCAACCATTCAAACAATAGTAGTTAATACTCAGTGAGCGCTTACTATATGCTGGGGCTCTTCTAGCAATTTTTAAGTAAAGCTGATTGAAACTTCGTAATAGATAAGTAGGATTATTATCCCCCATTACAGAGGGGGGGACTTAAGGCTTAACTTAGAGAAGTTAAGTAATTTACTTGTCCAAGAACCCACAGTTGGAAAGCCAAGCTTTGAACTACACAATCTGACTCCGGACCTGTGCTCCCCGCCAGCATACTACAATTCCTCCATGTCCCAGCCCTGGTATTTAGGCAGCACTTAGCTCCAATGACCTATAAAGAGTTAGTGTGCCAGGTCATCTAGATTTGCCCATATCATTCTTATTACTCTCCTAGATTTAGGTATTTGGGGAGGAAGGGAAAGAGACTAGAATATTTTTTTAAGTGATGTCCGGAGTCACACAGCAAAAACGCTCATTCTGAACTCCCAATTCAAAACGGTCAGAACTAGCCTGTTACAGTTCCTATTTATAAACATTCCCATTTCCGCTGAGGAGGACCAAAAGAAAAGCAAACACTCAGCAGATCTAACAGCAGACCTTTGAACTTGAAAACAACAGCAGGTTCCTTCCTCAAACTGCTGTATTCTGGTCTCGATCAAGTTTGCCTCCAAACTAACCCACTGAATGGCAACCCATCAATTTACTTCCTTCACGAATCACCAGCACAATCCAGGGCAGGCCCCTGTGCGTCAGTACCTTCTTAAAATTAGGCAGTAAAAGTGAGCACCATTCTTTGCTGCTAAGCCTGTAGTGGTCTGCCCAGTAAACTTCCTGCGAGATTTTTTTTTTTAAGTTTCCTCCAGATCTGGGGATTAATTTCACTTTTAAATCTCAGTAGTGGGAAGACAGAAAAGGAAATTCCAAATGAGATGTTACCATTTGGCTGTCTTAGGCATTATATGTTTTATTTTTTTTCTTTTTGGCTTAACTTTTTATCACAGCTATTTTCAAACACACTCAAACGTAGAGAGACTATATAAATGAACTTCCCTGTGTCGATCACTCAGCTTTGACAATTATTAACATCTTGTCATTCTCTCCCATATTTATTTTGAAGGCTGGAGAGTCTATTAACTTTCTCAACTCATCAAGGAGAGCTTTTTTAATTGCATCATTGTTATCAAAATAGCTACTGTTTTTTATTTTAACTGTATAATATATGACTGGTGGCTTGCAATGCATGCATTAGTTCTGTGGATCTCAGCCGGGGTGATTCCCCTGCCACACACACACACACACATTAGCAATGTATGGAGACATTTCTGATTGTCACAAGTAGGGGGTAATAGTAGGTAGAGGCCAGGGATGCCTGGAAACATCCTACCATACACAGGTGAGGCCCACCACAACATAGAAATATGTGGCTCAAAATGTGAATAGTACTGCTGTTAGGAAATCTTACTTAGCTAACGTCCCCACTTCACAGATGAGGAAACTGAGTCTTAGCAGGGTTAACTTAACCTGCTTCTTGTAAATAAACAGCAAGGAAGTGACAGAGTCCAAATTTCAACCCAGGCAGTCTGAAGTCAGGGACCCTCCCCACTTAACCATTACCCTTCATCTCTTCCCAGACGGTCCCCTCATCTGAATTCAAACCCATTATTTTACAGAGAGGGAAAAGTGAGGCCCAGAGGAGAGAAGGGAAGCACTTGCCCGGGGTCACAGTGCTTCTCCCTCTGTTGAGGAGCCAGAAGGGAAGGGTCACCCCTAGGGACAGGTCCTAGGGAAAGAGGGCAAGCAGGCTTTTGTGGGGTGGGTCGCCTGAGGGCGCCAGGGAGACAAGCAGACGAGGGAGGAGGGTAACGAAGAGGAGTGCGGGCGCCTGCTCCACGTGCTCGTCCTTGCGCCCCTTCTCCCCGCCCCGGGCTTCCCCGGGCGATCCCTACGCTGCGGTCCCCGCAACCAGGGCTGGAGGGAGAGAAAAGCGGCGATGACTTCCCCGCAGGCCCTCTTGGCCCTACCTGCCCGCCTCCCACGTTCCAATGCCCTCACGCCGAGCCCCCTGACCCCTGACCCCTGCCCTCTCCATCAGGCCAACCCTCACACCCCCTGAATTCTTACATGCGCCGCCCCAGCAACCCGGACCGCGCGCCGGGGTCCGGACCGCGCAGCCCAGCCCTCCGGCGCCGCCGCCAAAGCCACGAGCCCGGAACTGTTGCAGCTGCAGCGACCGCCGCAGCCACCGCCACTTCAGCCGCTGCCACCACAGCAGCTGCGCCAGCTCTCCCATCCACCGCCTACTGTCCCTTCCACCCCACCGGCCCCGCCCCATTTTCCCTTCACCGCTACCTATTGGCTACCTCAGCTGTTATGGTGCGCTCTGATTGGTCAAGTCTTACGTCCTTCCCCAGTTCTTGCCTGCTGCTAATGCAGGACTCCCTGCCTCCCTCCTTGAGAAGGGGCGGGACGAATAAGCTCCGCCCCTTTCCCTTCCGTTTCTCCCCGCCTTACTCGGTCAGCCCAACCCAGAGGGAGGCCCGAGTCTTCCAATTGGTGGAGGGTTATAGAGACGGTGCTTCTGATTGGTAAGTCCTCAGGAGGTGGAACGAACTGAGCGGAATAAGGAATTTAATGGTGAAAAAGAAAGTCAATCAGACGCTGAGTCCCGCCTTCTGAGATTGGCCGGTAACCTAGCAACGCAGTCACCTCGGTGGTTACCACGGATAGAAAAACCTGAAGCCCGCGGAGCAGGTGAATGACTTTGTGGGGAAGGGCTGGGAATGATGAAGAGATGTTGAATGGGGTCTAGCCCTCAATCCTTTGGCTCTCTGAGGAATCAGTAGCCCCCCCACCTCGAGCCCGTCCCCGACTCAGGATCCTGCTCTCCAGCCCCTGCCTCAGTTTGGACCTCCCTCTCAACCCCCTGCAAGGACTACTGGGCATCCTCTACTCTGCCCCTCCACTTGTCCACTTCCTCATCCGTAAAACGTGGATGATACTAGTCAAGTGGAGTCGCATCAAAGTTAACTACTTTCAAGTCAAACACAGGTGCTGGGAGTGAGAGTGTAGTTTATAAGTCCGCTACCATTCCACCCAACGGCCTATATATACATCCCAGAGTGAGCATCCAATGAAAGTGAGTGTTTAAATCAGGTAATTTTGATTATACCAATTTTGGCCTTTTGTGCTAACTTTAGAACTTAACTCCCGTCCCCGTCCTTGAAATATGATTTCATTTACATACTTAAGACAAAGCGTTTGTTGTGAGGGTTAACTAAGGCAGAAAGTAGAATAGTGGTTGCCAGGGGCTGGGGGGAGGGGAAAACGGGGAGTTATTTAATAGGTACAGAGTTTCAATTTGAGATGATGAAAAAGTTCTGGAAGAGGTGGATGGTGGTGACGGTTGCACATAGATGTGAATGTAACAATTTAATGCCACTGAATTTAAAATGGTTACAATGGTAAACTTTGTTATGTATATTTTACCACAATAATAATTTTTAAAAGCAACTATAAAGCTGGACAAAACCATCTAGTGCTATGTTAGCACACTGAAAATCAACCGAAGTCATACAACGAACTGAGAATTTTTATTCATAAAACCACCGAACTTCAAGTTTGTGCTATACTTACCTGAGACTTCTCTGATTTCCCCACCCCCAGTTCTATGGGCATAATAGTTCAACCAGGGTGGGTAGCCCCCTGAATACCAACAGCTTCACTGTTACTGTCTGATGGGGCTCACTTGGTTTGAAGGAGTACTGGCTAAAGTGGCAATCTTGGTGGGAAGCGAATAGGGGAGGCGGCAGCTCTAGCAGTCCAAGGTTGTAATCCTATTTGGCACAAACAATGGAGTGAAAGCTTGGAGTTCCTGGGGAGTGAGGCAGCCATAGGGGACCTGATGAGCTCTGTGTATATCTTGGTTGACTAGAGGTTATGTGCATGTGTAGCAGAGACCAGAGCAGGCCCAAGCCACTTAATCCCTGGCCGTTGGAGCCTGTGTAGATGTGCTGAGTACGTGCTGCACTTTCCATGGGAGAACAGAGCCTTACTGGCTCAAAGTTTGAGCACAACCTCGGACTGACTTTTGGCTGAATATTAAACTATGTGGATACAGAGGGGACCCCTAGGAAGCCAGGTTTAAAAATAAAAATATGAAAAAACAATTAAGCAGAGACATCAGTAGCTGCACATTGTGGAGGAGACCGACTTGACAGATTTAGTCCAGGAAGTAAATTACCAAACACCCAAGCAAAACAAGAACAACAATCATTAGGAAGGAAAAAACTACCGAGTTGCTACCAAAAAAAAAAAATCTTCCCTCTAAAATTTCCAGTGTTCAATAAAAATTGTGAGACGTGTGTAAACGTACTCAGGAAAAAAAAGCAGTCAACAGAAAGTGTCTCTATGTGTCCCTAGATGTTGGCTTTAGCAGACAAAGGCTTCAAAGAAGCTATTATAAATATGTTCAAAGAACTAAAGGAAGCCATGTTTAAATAATTTTAAAAATGTAGGATAACAATGACCCATCAACTAGAAAATATTTAGTATTTCAGAATAGACTGTGATAAATTAAGATGCACATTATAATCCCTAAGTCAGCCACTAAGAAAACAACTCAAAAAAATTTTTTTAAATCAACAGAAGAATCAAAAGAGTAGACTAAAAATATTTATTTAACACAATAAAAGGCATTAACGAAATAACACAGGAACAAAACATGAGATGAGATGAATAAAAAAACATAGGAAAATGGCAGATGTAAATCCAACTATCTGAATAATTTAATGTAAATTATTAAATGTAAATGGAAAAAACACTTCAATCAAAAGGCAGAGCTTGCCAGACTAGATTTAAAAAGTGAGACTGAACTATATGCCGCCTACAAGAGACTCACCTTAGATTCAAAGACACAAAGGAGTTGAAAGTAAAAAATTGGAATTCATGCATAGAGTAAGCATGAGAGAGCTGGAGAGGCTATATTGCTATCAGAAAATATTGATTTTAAGACAAAAAATATTACTAGAACAAAGAGGGACATTTTATATTGATAGGAAGGTCAGTACATCAGGAAGATATAGCTAGACTGACCAAGAAAGTAAAAGACACAAATTACCAAAATCAGAACTGCAGAAACTTAAAGAATTATAAGGAATATTATGAACAACTTCATGCCAAAAAAAGACAACTTAGATAAAATGAATGAATTCCTAGAAATACAAATTATTAAAATTGACCCAAGAATAAAGAGAAAATTTGAATAGACCTATAACAAGTAAACAGATTGAATTAGAAATAAATAGTCTTCAGGAGTTCCCTGGCGGTCCAGTGGTTAAGACTCAGCACTTTCACTGCCATGGGCCTGGGTTCGATTCCTGGTCTGGGAACTAAGATCCCACAAGCTGTGTGGCGTGGCCAAAAAAACACAAATCTTCCCTCAAAGTAAAGCCCAGTGCTAGGTGTCTTCACTGGCGAATTCCAAATAGTTAAAGAAGAAAATAGTGGGAAAGTCAAGAGTGAGAAGGGGTAAGTTCTGAGGTCACTGTTCATGCCTTTTCTGAATATTATAAAGTTGTTAGTAGAAAGCAAAAACCTATCCCACAGTTCCCTTTCCCAGACTTCACCCTCTACCAAGCCTTTTGATTGAAAGAAACAGTAACAGAGGCTGCAGAGTCAGTATCAATATCCTTGCCTCCAGGCTGGATAGGCTGCCCCGGGCATCCCAGCCAGACCTCTGCCCTGGCTCAGGGAGAGGCATCCCTTGGGAACACACTCCAGGCATGGTTAGATATAAATGCCAGAGCTTTAGCTTGGGATTTTCACTTGATTTACAGTAAAAAAAAAAAAAAAAAAAAAAAAATAGGGAATTCCCTGGCAGTTCAGTGGTTAGAACTCCACACCTCCACACTTTCACTGCAAGCAACACGGGTTCAGTCCCTGGTCGGAGAACTAAGATCCTGCAAGCTGCATGGCTTGGCCAAAAAAAAAAAAAAAAAAATTGAATTAAAGGGGTGAGTCTTTCCTGCCTACTCAGTTGCTAAGTTCCCCACATGTACTTCTCTATTTCCCTAGGAGAAAAGAGCTCTGGGCAATGAGGCTGATGCACTACGTGATTTATCCCTCAACATATAATCATCATCATCACTCCCCGTTGAAGAAAGCTTTTAACACTCCAAAGGGCTTTCCTGTCTATGAAACCATCCCTTCTCCACTCAGCTCCCTTTTGATGTGGCTAAGACAGGTGTTGTGTCACCAGGTGCCAAGGAGATAAGGGACTTGCCTAGACTTATTCCAAGAGCCCCTGACAGGAGAGAGTCATGCACCCAGGGCTCCTAAGACCCAACTTGTGAATCTGATCTTGATTCTGTAACTGATGGTGGCTTTAGATGGTGCTGAGGTCGGCTCGTCAGACAGAGCTGGGCTAGGCTTGGGCATGCCTTCCTTTGAATCTGGATAGAGCACTGGACTTAGCATGGGGGAGGCCAGGAGTTTTACAGGGAAGCCAAGCTGCTGTGGTCTAGACCAGTGGTTCTCAACCAGGAGAACCCCACCCACACTCCACAGGGACATTTGGCAACGTCTAGAGATATTTCATCTCCAACTGATCAGAGCTAATGGTGGGAGAAGGGTGCTACTGGCATCAAGTGGGTGGAGGCCAGGAATGATGCTAAACATTCTACAAACACACAGGACAGCCTCCACAGGAGAGAATTATCTGACCCAAAATGTCAGTAGTGTGGAGATTGAAAAACCCCGTTCTACACTGGTATTTTCACACAAGACAAGTGCTATACACACACACACACACACACACACACACACACACACACACCTTTTCCCTTCAGGCCCTAGTTAGTGGAACTGAAAGTAAAAGGGATTGAAAATCAAGACCATTTGAAATACAGAGCATCAGGGAAAAGTATCTCTTTGACCTTAGCTCTCAAATAATCACAGCAGGTTATATCCTATGACCAATCAAACGCCTTTAATATGGGGGCTTTTGAACACAAGTTGTTTTTGTTTTTGTTTTTGTCTTTTTGGCTGCGTTGGGTATTTGTTGCTGCGCACGGGCTTTCTCTAGTTGCGGCGAGCGGGGGCTGCTGTTTGTTGCGGTGCACGGCCTTCTCATTGCGTGGCTTCTCTTGTTGCGGAGCATGGGCTCTAGCCGCGTGGGCTTCAGTAGTTGTGGCTTGCAGGCTCTAGAGCGCAGGCTCAGTAGTTGTGGCACACGGGATTAGTTGCTCCGCGGCATGTGGGGTCTTCCCGGACCAGGGATCAAACCCGTGTCTCCTGCACTGGCAGGTGGATTCCTAACCACTGCGCCACCAGGGAAGTCCCTTTTTTTTTTAACCACAAGCCAGACAAAGAAATACATTTTCCTCCTTGATCCAGCAGACGCCTGTTTAAATACAAAAAAATACTTACTACATGCAGTGCACTATGATATTTTCTATTCTATTTCATTTAGTTTTAATGCTAGTCTCAACAGGCGAATTGATTCCACCAGTCACTAAAGGGTCATGGTTTAAAAAAGACTCTCCTACAACATAATCTGTCAGTCAGGAAAAGCCAGTGTTTTACATTTGCTAAGATTACGATTTAAATACATATATATATTTAAGTGGGGGAAGTTTATTTTAGAAGAATCTAAATTCACTGCTAAGAAATTCTTCCTTATGTCTGAAACAACCTAAGTGATACTATCCACAGTTGGATATGACCAGAAATAAACACATCGAAAACCACACTGCCAAAAGAGGAATTAAGGATTGTGATGAATTAATTTGTAAGGGGGAAGAGTCTGGAAAATGGTGAGCAGTTTAAGGGATCTCTGTCCTCCTCCATTACTAACTGAAAGTCATGAATAATGCAGAAACCTGCAAAATTAAAAACAGAAATAGTAAAAAGGAGTAAAAAATGGATCCATGTTGGCTCTTTATAAACCTTTCTGCACAAAAACAAATATATATTATATTTGGAAAAATACATGTTCTATTTTTAAAAGTATTCAAATGTTAATATTAAATTGTATCATTTGGAAGGTCATCCTAAAATCTCAACATGATTGAGTCAGGACTTCATTTCACACTCACATCAGTTTTATCAAGCGTGGGTTCTGTTACTGTCCCCACATTACAGGTGAGGAAGCCGAAGATGCTTAGAGACGTTCATTGACTTGCCTAAAGCCACACAGCAAGGAAGTGTTGATCCCCTAGGACTGAACTTCAAATTTGCCTGACATGGGAACCCACAAACTTAATCACTGGGCAGCAGGCTCATGTTTTCCCATTTCAGCTTCAGAGATGAGAGTCCAGAAGGTCAAGTGAATTTGCTCAGGGCTATAACCGTGGCCAGTGGCCAGTAGAGAGTTGTTCATTATAACCAGCAGCTTAGAGATCTGTCCCTGGGAGCACATTCCCTCCCAACCTCAGTCACTATTCAGGGTCCTCTGTCGCCAAAGCACAGGATAACGCTGGAGCCTGCGGCCACAGAGCCATCACCACCGATGCAATCCAGTCTGTTAATACCTGCAGTGTTCACTGCTTCAGCTCCAGCCCCGGAACCTTCTGCAAGCCAAATGTCATCCATGAAACATGGGTTCTCTAAAAGGACAAGATAGGATTGGGTAATACTTCAAAAGCGGTGATAGAGGGAATTCCCGGGAGGTCCAGTGGTTAAGACTCTGCACTTCCACTGCAGGGGGTGCGGGTTTGATCCCTGGTCCCTGGTCGGGGACCTAAGATCCTGCATGCCGCACGGCGCAGCCAAAAAAAAAAAAGTGGTGATAGGAGAAAAAATGCAACTAAACCATGAAAAAGAGAAAACAAAATATATTTAAATCTTTTACATTAAAATTCCAAGCCCTGTGTCCAGGGATGGGAAACAACTCATATAGGCCAGATCTTGGCCCACCACTTTCACTATTGAAATGTGACACTATTTTCTGGTTCTAATTCAGGACAGAACATATTTTGTGAAATAACATTATCCTATGATGCCAACATCACCCTGTGGGGAAACAGGGCTGTTGTTGAAACTGGGTTTGCCATCTCTCCATTTATTCAATAGTGCTTTCCTGAGCGCCTACTGTAGGATAGTTGCTCGGAAGATAGCAGTCTTCATCATGAATGTCCTGCCCTTTCCAGCCCCTCACCTTCCCCGCTCTAGACCTGGAAGGCTCACATAAACCCTAGAGCGTTCTGCAAAAAAGCTAGCTGGGTGGTTCACAGGCCAGTTGGATCTTCCTGAGGCTGAAAGGAAAAATGCTGCTGCTTCGAAGGCGAAACCTCTGCCCATTAACCCAGCAGGTAGGTGGAGGAATCGGAACTAAGCGACCAAGAGTCCCTTAGCCATCAAGGACTCCTCTGAGTCATAAGCAGAACATCAGGATACAGGTGAAAG
>NC_083108.1:75041695-75199195 GCF_949774975.1 Lagenorhynchus albirostris
GTTTGACCCAGAAGAGAAAATACCAACCAGATGTTAATGACAACGTGTTACCAGCTGCAAAGAGGATACGGGACAAGGCAGGCGATAAAGGTGCAGGAGTTTCAGGGAGAAGAAAGAGACCCCTGTGGTCAGGACAAAGGCACCAATGGTAAGTATCTTTATCAGGTTATTCGGATGTAAGCAACAGAAACCTATTCTGCTAACACACACAGAAATGGTGTTATTGGAAGAGTATCAAGTAGCTAACAAAATAAAAGAGCCAGCTATCAGAAGGGACAGGGCACTTGTCAAGCGTGGGATCTGAGTACCAGGAGGTAATAGACAGTCCCTCCCCCTGCGTAGTGAATGAACACCAGTAATCTTTGGTGTGTGAGTCACCCTACTTACGATTCAGATTCCAGGGAGAAAATGTCTGATTAGCTCACCTTGGGTCACATGGTCTCTTGGCCAGGGGCAGGCAGGAATTGAGTGACTGTCCCATTGAGATGACATGTAATGCAGTGGGTGGGAATGATTCCCAAAAGGGGAAATCAGAATGCTGAGGCCAGAATGGAAAAGAAATAGATACCAAGTTGTCCAAAACAGGGGATGCCCACTGCAGGGATGGTATCAGATGCTTTTCACAATCGATGACATTTACTGGAACTTTCCATGTGTTAGGCAAGGCTGCTGTGTACAGTGGTGCAGGCTGGATCCTGTTCAAGAGTGCTAAGTCCTAGCCCACCCTCTGCTAGCCAAATAGCTGTATCTACCCAGAGGAAGGGATATCTTTCTTTATGTGCAGAAACACACTAGACACTTTGTATAAATCATCAGATTTCATCCCCTTAACAACCTTAAAAGGTAGATGTGGTAGATGAAAGGTGCTTTGCTTCTTCTCCCATTGAGGAGATAGTCAAATCCTTGGGAAATGGTTCACATGCTATATGCATCATTGAGAGGTAAAGCCTGTGCCCCCTCCTCTTAATATTAATTTTTTTTTTGTTTTCGGTACGCGGGCCTCTCACTGCTGTGGCCTCTCCCGTTGCGGAGCATAGCCTTCGGACGCGCAGGCTCAGCAGCCATGGCTCACGGACCCAGCCGCTCCGCGGCATGTGGGATCTTCCCGGACCGGGGCACGAACCCGTGTCCCCTGCATCAGCAGGCAGACTCTCAACCACTGCGCCACCAGGGAAGCCCTGTCCCCTCCTCTTTAATCTGGAATGGCCTCAGTGACTCGCCGGCCAATAAAATATGGTGGAAGTAACATCCTAGGACTTCCAAGGCTGGGTCGTAAGAATCCTCGTTACTTTTTTCCTGGGTTTCTTGGAGCCCCGAGCCACCATATGCGAAGTCCAGCTACCGTATCCTATTGATCAGTTGCAGAGTTTGGGTTCAAGAGAAGGAATGGAGATGTGGCCTCTTAATGGGACAAGTGTCAAAGAGTTTACTGTCACCTTCAATCTACCAAAATGTTGGTTGAATACATTAAACAAATATTTATTTGTTGAGCATCAACTCTGTGCCAGACACTAATCTAGGCAGTGGGAATAAAGTGATGGACAAAACAGAAGAGATTTCTGCCTCCAAGGAGCCTGCATTCCAGTGAGAGTTCGCGTTTAGCTTGAATACGTGGTTGATGACCTGGAAAAGAGAATTGAGAATGTCAGGCTTCTAACTTCCAACCTGATGCCTGCATCCCCTAAAATAATCTCACTGTGACACAAGGTTGGATTCATCCTTTCCGAGTCAATTCCCTAATCATTCATCATCTGCGTTCATCCTCAAGGCAACATTGGATGAATTCTGGGAGAATTAACAAAGAAACAGCAAGAGGCAGCTTTTGTGTCTCCTGCTTTCCATGAGACGCTGAGCACATTGTAGGGCTTAGAAACCGGACCCTGCCTGAAGCTCTCACGGTTCACTCGGGCCCCTCATCCACTCTGGGTCCAGGAAATTGACCTGTGGGACAGACAAAGAAGGAGAGTCTCAGGGAGAACGAGGAAGCTGACGTTGCATCATCGTGACTCAGACCAGCCAGTGTCCACACTGGAACTGAGCTGCAAGCTTCAGAGCGGGTGTGAGGAAGACTGGGCCCGAGGGCTGGGTCTGAGTAGCACAGAGGAATTTCACTCATGGTGGAGCCAACCTGGGTTCTGTTCTGGGATAGTACACGTAAGTGGCAGGGTAAACCCCTGAGTCATGGAGCCGAGCTGAGCTCTTTCAACCTGGGTACCTTGCAGATGAGCAAAATCCCGACTTCAGCACCATCAAAGAGGTTAGATGGCAAAGTCAACTGTTTCAACAGGGAGCAAAGGGCTGAATCACCCAGGCCATGCCTTCCTCTGGCCTGAGTCAGGCGTAAAGGATTAAGTGTTCTATTTTGGGGAGCTCCTAAGTGCTCCCTTGGAGCACTTCCAGCGGAGGTGTGTGGGTTCCCATCAACTCCCTTCCACACCTCTCCAACTAGAATCCATTTATTTTTCATTTCCATTATTGGGCAACCAACCAATGACGACTTATTGAGCTCTGACTCGGATGCATTTTATATGTCACCTGGATTTCTTTTTTTCTCAGAAGGTGCTCTGGAGAATACTAATTTTCAAGCATGCTCCTTAGGCAGCTGGGGGTGGGGATTTCTTTGCAGATTTTCCATCATCAAACACAAGATACACTTGGGAAAGACTTGGTTAAATTTTTCTTCTACTGTAGCGCATTTGGAGTCTTTAGTGTGCTGATGCACTTTGCAAATCTCCAACAGTTATTTAGATTATTAACCTTTCCCAACTCATTCTGGCCATAGGACTCCCTTTGGCAAAGTGAAGGAATTGTTTTTAGACAAAACGGCTTTGAGAAATGTTGTCCTTAAATTACCACTTTAGAACAGTTCTTTCATAGCATGAGTGTAGGAATTAACCAGCGAGCTTGTTAAAAATGCAAATTCCCACTCCAGATGTTCAAATTGAATATGTCTTGGGTGAACTATTTATGTAATAAATATCTCAGGTGATTCTGATGTGGATGATTCATGGTACCCACTTTGGGAAACACTGCTTTAAGAGCAGGTCCGAGTTGGAAAGCATGTCAGCTTAACCCCTTGTTTTATAGATGGGGAAACTGAAGCTCTGAGAAGCAACTTGTCACACAGTGAGTTTTGTCTAGAGTTAGCGATTGGCCTGAACATCCAGCTGAGAAAAAAACGCAAAACCTGCCCATCACCTGATGAAACTTGCAGTGCTTCACATGCATCAGAGATATCTATAAATAATAACAATATTAAGTGTTAAGGGGTGGTTATTCACGGATGGCTAAGTAGTGAGCGGATAAATAAATTAATGAAAATATGTCCCGTATTCTTGTCCCTTATACTTCTTTTGATACAATCCAAGAGCATCAGATTTATTTTGCTCAGTTCCTCTTATGATAAAGAAAGCTGATGTCCAGAGAACTTAAGTAATTTGCTCAAGGTCACACAACAAGTTAATGGTAGAGTCATAGCTATAAGTCAGTTTTTTCTGATTCCAGATACCAATCCTGATTCCGGGATTGCCATTCCACAGCCAACCTCAGATTCTAGAGTCAGAGGTGGATTTGTTTCTCAGCTCTTCTACTGACTAACTGTTCAACATTGACCAAGTCACATGACCTCTCTGAGCCTCAGGTATAAAATGAAGATAGTAGTAACTTGCTTCCCCACTTTGCTGGAAGGATTTAATGAGATAAATTATGTATACTTTTGGCATGGTGCTCAGCATGTGGGAAGCACCTTATAAATATTAAGTACTACCAATAATAATATTCCTAACCATGAGCAGTATCTAAAAGAGAAAACCAGTGCATGTTGAGGAGGAAAATGAATTCCTTTTGTTGAATAACAAGGCAACAGTCATGAGCTCATAAGGTTTGTCTTTCCTTGTGTGTCGGGTGGAGCCTATATCTCAGAGTGTCAGAATCCCAGGGTTGGAATGGGCTTTGGAATGTACCTAATCCAATATCCAACCCTCAGTATAGACTCCCTGTGAGAAAGCCCAGTGGCCCTATCTACTCCCAGTTTATTACCTCCACAGACTGTGAACTCACCAGCTCCTGAGAAAGCCCAGTCCTTTCTAGAAAAATGGCCGCAGTCTTTACTGCCATGTCTCCCAAAGTGTTGTCCAAGTACCATTACTTCCAGAAGATGCTCCTCAAGAAAAGCATTTAAGCAATGTCACAAGCCCTAACCACCTCCTTCCTTAGAGGTTTTCTTCAAAAGCTCTGAGAAGTCCTGCAATTGGGAAAAAAAAGCACTTCCTCTTTGTTAAACCTAAGGCTCTCTCCAAACTCATTTGACCAAAACAAACAAATAACAACAACAGTCAAAACAAACAAACAAAAAGCCCTATTGACAATCTCGTTGATCTTTTGTTTTTTCCTGTGGTATCACTTTGGGGACTTCTTCAATGGCATACATTTTTCTCTTCTAGTAGTTCATGAATTATTATTTTTTTGCAGTCATGCCAATATGACATTCAAGATTCATTTGAGTTCAAATAGTACTGTTGTCCCTTTAGAAAAATATTTTCCAACACACAGTGCTGGTCCGTAAGCACAGGTACGTTTGTACTGTTTGTTTACAGCTGACATCTGTTCCAACTGGCCTGTGTCTGTACCATATACTGCTGGTTAAATATTTTGTATGTTGCTTCTGCTAACAACTCCTCATTCCTTAAGACGGCCCTCTCTCGAAACCCATCACGCTTCTTCTCTCAGTGCCATAAATCAGCTTCCCAAAGCTTCAGCCCATCTCTTCTCTAGGGATCTCTCTACTCAGCTCAGACCCTGTCCCAGCTCTCAGCTTGCTTCCCACACTAGTCAGTGACTTCAGTGCCTCTCCTCTGTCCCCAGAAAATGTGCCTGAAAAGAGGGGGTTGGTGATAGGTCACAAGCCACTGCACAGTGCCAGGTGTTCCAAAATTGCTATTTGACCTTGAGATTCAAGCATGTGGGAGCACACACACACACACACACCTCCCAGACTCCCTCAAAGCAGATATCCAAACATCACCCCTTCCTCATTTCAGTGGGGGTCTCCCATCTCTCCAGGAGACGAATCCACTGAGAAAACTTCCAGAGCCCTCTCTTGGGGAGGGGAGGAAGGTTAAAAGTGTACATGGAGCATTCTTTCTGGCTCCGCTCAGAAGCCGTCAGGGCAAAGGGAGAGGGGTTTCTGGTTTCAAAGGGAGCCTAAGCAAAGCTGCTTCTTTTAGTTGCAGCCCCTCTTAGGGAAATTAGAGTTGTTTTTTTTTTTCTCCTCTTGCAGGCAGAGCCATAAATCATGAACGTTCCTTCGGTTCTGGGAGTGGGGGTGGGATTAAGGTTGTTTGGGTGGATTTGTTTGAATGTGTGTCTTTTGGTCTTCATCACCCTCCCCCTTCATAAACATCAGCTTGTAAGTTCTCATCCTCTAGAGGATACACCGAAGGCACCGCGTTAAATATTTAGAACAGGAAACCACCTTACGCGTCTGGATGGGAAAAGTCATCTCAGGAGATGTGCTCGGGGGGGGGCCTCCTGTCTCTCTCCTGACCTCACAAATGAGAAGGCACCCTTCCTTTTGATACCCAGGTGTCACCTCAAACTCTGAGAAAAGAGGGAGGCTTGGCACGCCGGCCGGGGATGGCTTGGCTGGGAAAGTGTTTCTCTTTGGAGCAAGGTTTTGTAGGCCAAGCATAATCAATAAAATACATTTTTAATAGCCTTTTTCTTGTGAGTAAGGTGGTTATGTGGCTCAGTGAAGGGAGAAAAACATGGTCGGAGGAAGAAGTCAGCCAGACCATCTGCCAGAGGACAGGTATCCATTTGTGCTGAAATACAACCCCACTCATGTGCCCTCCTGTGTGAAACCTTCTATGGCTCCCTACTGCCCACGGAAGAAATGTCAAGTTGCCGCCTAGGGAATAGGAGACCTTTCAGAACTTGGCTCAAGTCTAATATTTTTCTCCTGCTTGTCCTTTCTTTCATCCACAGCTCTGATCTCATCAAAACCCTCATTTCTCCTTTTATTATCCATGTATTTTCACATCTCAGTCTTGCTGCTCTCTGTGCCCAGAATGATATTTGCTTCGTCTCTCCTTTATATCCTTGGAAGGGTCCAGCCTGACTTATTAGTTAAGAATATTTTAATAGTAAGTAGCGGTAACCAGTAAAGAAGACACGTTGGCTCATGTAACTGAGAGGTCAAGAAACACATGGACTTCAAGTAAGGCTTGATTCAGCAGCCTAAACAATGGCATGGAGGGCCCAGTTTCCCTCCACTCTGTGTGTCAGATACCACGTGACAACCCCTTGCTAATCTTAGATCGCCCTTAAAGGGAGTAGAATAGCTCTAGTAATTCTAGCCCTCATGTAGTCACCCTGTAGCATCCAGAAGAGACTCCCTTTAGGTAGCTCCTACACAAGTCCTGGGAGTCACTTTCAGTGGTCCAAATTAAATCCTGTGTCCATCCCTACACCAGTGGCTGGGACTGGGAGAATCAAATCTGTTTGCCTTTGTACATGTCCATTTCCTCTGCATGGAATACTCCTTGCAAAACTCCTATTTAGCCCTCAAAACCTGGGCCAAATGTCCCATAACTCTGTTAGGCTTCCTACTCCATTTCGACCTCTCTTTAGTGAGTTAGCGAATTTTATGCCACATTTCCAATGCACTCTGTTTATTTTTCTTTTTGCACACAATATATTGCCTTATTGTCATATTTAGAAGGATGTGAGTTCTTCCAGGATACTGACCACGTTGGACGCATATCAATAGCCTGTATGTTGACTCATGTACCACTAGACATGCAGAAGGTCTAGAAATATCTGTCAAACGAATGCATATGCAATGCGCGTGGACATCTGTCATCACACATGGGTTCTGAGTCATCAATCAAGACAGAGGTCCTTGAAATTCCAGAATCAGTTTTGTCCTGGAGCTTGATCAGGTCTTAAGCAAAGAGATGCCATCGCTGAGCACCACCCCACTTTTGCAAAAAACCCCCAAAAACCAATCAAAAAACCCACGCACCTTTCAGGGATCATCTCCAGGGCATACCCAGTCCTGAGAGAGTTATTCCAGGCTGGTTCTAAAATTAGGCCAGACTCTTAGCAGGGAGCAGGTGGGCCATGTAAATTGGGTAACTTAAGGAGATTTTAATTCAGGAGGCTTTCTAAAGGTGCAACTGAGTGTAGGGAAACCAACAAGGGGTAGTGAAGCACTCCAGTATTAGCAATAACAGGAAGTGACTCCAACCTCAAGGAAAGCCAGAGGGAGAGACCTGAATGGAGGCTGCCGTCTCACAGAAGCAGGGCCTTTGGAAAAGGGAGACGGACAAACCCCAGCACCCTGGCAGGGAGGAAACCGGGAATAAATACCTGACCTCGTTCTTCTCGTGCCCGTGCTCAAACTCAACCCGACACCAGAAAGCAAGGGAGCTGCTGATGTGGTCCATATGGGTCAGCCTCCCGAAGCAAAGAACAGAGTGGAGAACGGAGGAGAAACACATGGAAGCTATCCATAGTGTGAGGTAAGGGAGGTCCTGGCGAATGGAGCAGTGAGCAACAGGGGCCAGCTGGGTTTTCTACATTCTGCTAAAGTGGCCTCATTTCTTCTTTTTGGATCAGGGAAGATGGCAGACCATCTACCTCGAATTTAACTAGATAGGTGATGGGTTTTCACAGCGTGTTTTGGAGAAAGATGGATCAAGGTGGGCTACCTTTCTGAACCGATCCATGGACTTCCTTGTAGGTTAGAGGATGATAACCCAATGGCAATGGCTGAAGAACTGGAAACAGTCGGGAGGATGATTGTGAATCTGGACCACAGGGCTTCATCAGCGGCTTTGCCTGCTCACCACGTTATCAGTGAATTGGTTAAAACCAGAATACACCTGTTTATTGTATTTCCTGGTGACCAAGGTTGGAAGAACTAGCCAGCAGTTTGGAAGACAGACCAGGATGGCAAATAGTTGAAACGATGAACTGAATTAAGTGGCATAAGTTTTGTTCCTCACAATGTCAAGTGCAAAAGCCCAAGGTCAGGGGTGGTTTTAAGGGATGAGTACAAGTTGCCCAGGTAAAGGGGACAAAGGTCCAGTTGGAGGACAATGGAGGTGTGAAGTAAGCTACAAATAGGGCTTGGAGGAATCTACAAGCACGGTGGGGCTGCTAATGGGTGTATCAAGAGGCAGGATGTGAGAAGAGGTGATACAGAAGAGACATAAAGAACTCTGCCTGTTCAGGACTTGGAAAGGAGCATAAAATTCACCCTGTAGGTGACTGGGATTCACACAAGAGTTTTTGGTGAGCAAGTGAATAGACAAATTATTTATTTTTTCCTTCATGCGTGTATGTGTGTACTTATTTAGTTAGTTTTCGTGTGATCAGTCTAGTGGTTCAGTTTTTATTTATTTATTTTGGCCCTGCCGCTCGCCATCTGGGATCTTAGTTCCCTGACCAGGGATCGAACCCACACCCCTGCAGTGGAAGCGCAAGTCTTAACCACTGGACCGCCAGGGAAGTCCCGCGTGGTTCAGTTTTATCTCCTCAAAATTTTATCGTGAGAATTTTCAAACATACAGAAAATTTGAAGTCATTATACAAAGGACATCTGTATACCCGCCACCTAGATGCTACCACGGACATTTTGCTACATTTGCTTTATCACGCCTCTGTCCATGCTTCCATACTTCCTGTCCTCCACCCGTCTCCACCTTATTTTTTGATGCACTTCGATATAAGGCATTGGTAGACTGTTCCTCTAAGCCCATCAGCTTGCGTAGCCGTAACTACAGCTCATATGTGTGTAATACAGATTGGATTTTCCATACGAAATCATGGCATATCACAGCTAGTTAGCAAATCCAAACGTGGGATCTGATCCCAGACCCAGTGCCCATAGCCACCGTCACACGGCGTCTGGATGGAACCTCCCGAGTGTTTTAAGTAAAGGACTGAGCTCAAAGGTGATGGATGGATTATAAGGTGGAGACTAAATAAAAGATGAGGCAACCACACGGGCACCTGGGCAGGGCCAAGGTGGCAGGAAACCCAGACCATGGAGAACTGATGCTCAAACATGAGCGATCCAGTTTTTCCATCAACACACTGGCCCAAGGCTTGGGCTTTCTGAATAATCTTTGAAGACAGTTGAGGTTTTAGATGGACCCTGTCCCTTCCAGTCTTCCTTAGGTCCTTGACTCAGTCCAGGGCACTCGATTTGGGAGAGAATGATATGGGCTGTGAGTCATAGGTCAGCGCCAACAAACTTCCTGAACATGCTGAAGAAAATGAGATAAACTCCCAGGAATGTTAATCCCAGAAATATTAGAAAACCGCAGTGGAAGATGTGAGGACAAGAGTTTAATCCTTGGGGTTGAAGTTCTTATGCTTTCGTGTTTGGCTGCATGACCAAACCTAACCAGTATCCCCAGGTTACTCATTTGTGTGTGTTTGGAAAACGCTCATTTCCTTTTATGTTGGCCCAGATTTCTCACGGCATGAGGGGCTTTCCTTGGGATTCCCAGGAGTTAGACAGGGCTTCTATCAAAGGTCTCCAAACAATGAATGAGCCCACTTCATCTGCTGTCATCTGCTACCAATACACGATTAAGTGGAAATTAGTAGGATTCTAGTCAATGAAGAAAGATCAGCTAACTGGGAAAAAAGCTATTAGCTAATTCTTGAATTAGTATTCTCTTTGCCTATCAATTATGAATGCTAAGTTTTTTTGGGGGGTGGTGTTATATTTTCTCATTCAGGATTAAGCCATCTTACCCAGTGACAAATAGAGCTGTGTTTGAATTTCCACAGGCATTTTTGCATTATGTGCGGAGTATAACTCGATAAAGACCCAACAAAACATTAAGACACAAACCTTTGCAATCAACAGGTAAATTCTCACTAAGTGTGAGGGATCAAAAAGAAGAAGGTCAAGGATAAATTTCATTTGTTTTCTTCCTAGACTGGCCTTAATAGTAGAATATAATTTGGCTGATGGAGTTTGTGTTTTTTTCATTAAATTACACGGGCATTTAAAAGATCTCTAAAACAATAGAAGTATTCCAGGGAGTTAATTACTCGTGGAGTTATTCAACCATCCTCACTCTGTTATGCAGAACCCCATACATTCTCTCTGGTATGGAGAAAAAATATGAAGGTGGACATTTTAATCACTATGGGAGCTAGGAGTTGGGGCTTTGAAATTTTCCTGGAACACTATGTCTGGAAGGCTCTCAGAACACCTTGCTTCACACTCTCATTTTGGAGATGTGTCTGGAACACAAACACATTGAAGTTGTTAGATTTTATTGTCACCAAGAAGCAGCCCATATGATCCAGGTAGAAAGAAAACATCGAAGAGGTATCAGTGGCCATCCATCATTTGTTCATTCCTTTTTTCTAGAGGCATATTTTGAGATCCCACTGAGTGCATGGACCCTGCAAGTCAGAGCTTCTCCTGGAAGTGAGTGAGGGCCCCCCCATGCTTATGAAGCCAGGGCCATCCGATACCAAAATAGTTTGGGGTCCTGAAGAAACACAGGCTGTTTACTGTGAAAACTTCACATGAGCTGTGAGCCATTCTCGAATTGAATCAGGCTATAACTGTTTCCGGCACCTGCCTGTTTTTAAGCATTTGGTTTGATCTACAAATCCAATTTGATGAGTCATTAATAGATGTTTAATAGATGTTCCCAAAACACAAATGTCCCACAGCCAAATCAGTCTGGGATCCCTGTACACTGTGTCTCCCTTCTGGACACGTTTAATGCACATTAGCTTGTGAGAGCCCCTAAGAGTTCTCAAATGTATGTGGACACACACACACGCACACACACACCCCCCACACTGCAAACACACATCTTTTTATTATTTCCTGTTTTCCTTTCAGAGAACAGTTAGGTATGATGCTTAACTGAATATACCAGCAACCAGTGAACTTATCAAGCAAAAACAAACACAGCAATTCAGGAATTTCCAAACACAGATTCTGTTGCATCAGTTGACATTTCATGGGGTGTCTGCCTTCAGAACTTAGTGAAGACATGGCTGTCTAACATCACGGATGTGGGTTCCCAGTTAGGGGATGTTTGGCTTTTGTCTAGCTCATGTCTAATTCTTTTGGATTCCTCTGAAGAGGAGGTCAAAAATCTAGGACAATAACATTCAAGATAAGTAGCAGGAGGAGGTCCATCATCATGAGGGTGATGACAGCTAACATTTATTGAGTACTTACTATATACCAGGCACTAAAGGTTTCACATGTGTTGAACCACTTATTTTTTAAAAACAATCTGGTGAGTTGGATGGGTATTATTGTTAGCTCTGCTTTAGAGATGGGGAAACTGAGTCATGGGGAGATTAAAGCCACTCGCCCAGGTTCCCCAGTGAGTGAGCAGACAGGCTGGAGTTAAAACCAGACAGTCTGGCCCCAGAGTGTATGCTCTTTTTCTTTTAATTTAATTTATTTTATTTTATTTTATTTATTTTTGGCTGTGTTGGGTCTTCGTTGCTGCACACGAGTTTTCTCTAGTTGCAGCGAGCGGGGGCTACTCTTCATTGCAGTGCGCAGGCTTCTCATTGTGGTGGCTTCTCTTGTTGCAGAGCACGGGCTGTAGGCGCGCGGGCTTCAGTAGTTGTGGCTCACGGGCTCTAGAGCGCAGGCTCGGTAGTTGTGGTGCAGGGGCTTAGTTGCTCCGCAGCATGTGGGATCTTCCCGGACCAGGGCTCGAACCCGTGTCCCCTGCATTGGCAGGCAGATTCTTAACCACTTCACCACCGGGGAAGCCCAGAGTGTATGCTCTTAATTCCTTTGTATTCTGCCTCATTTTAATAGCAATCATTAATAGTGTTGAGGCCCTGAACTAAGCACTTTAGAAGCATTGTCTCATGTATACCCCTCGTGTGATAAGAATATCATTATCCCTATTTTACAAAAAGTGGCATTGAGTTTGGGCGAGGTTTCGCCACTTGTCCAAAGTTGTGTAGCTAAGTGAGTGGTGGAGCCAGTATTCAAACTCAAGTCCAGCGCACTCTGGAGTCCACATTCTTCACTGAACTGTGAAAAGAAAAGAAAAGAAAATGGTGGACGTCCTCAGGAAGGCAAGTTCTGAGTCATTACAGGAACACCTTTCAAATAGTCCAGGCTGTCCAACCACGGAAGGCCTGCATGCTGAGGAGAGAGCTGTCCGTGGCTTGGCACTGCTCAGGCAGAGGGGGGGTGGTCGTCTGCCAGGGTTACTGCACTGGAGTCCCTATCCCAGGCAGGAGGACCACTTGGATTCCTTCAGCCTAAGATCCTACAACTACGGGAGCATCTTTGTTGGCAAGAAGGATGCGAGGGCTTCTGGTCACCAGAGGCTGGGAGTATAGTAAGAGATGGCGCACACTTTTTGGATTTATGGGCACTATTTTGGAATCATAAATGGTTACCTAACTTATTTTCTTATTCATGCGTGTAATAACTAATATTTATTGAGTACCTACTGTGTGTCAAGCCTTGTGCTAGGCACTGGTGAAGATCTATAGCGTTTACAATCTGTGATGAAGTCTGAGTTTTATTTTATTTTATTTTGCCCACACCGCACAGCTTGCAGGATCTCAGTTCCCCGACCAGGGGTTGAACCTGGGCCACGGCAGTGAAAGCACTGAATCCTAACCACTGGACCACCAGGGAACTTCCAGGAGTCTGTATTTTAAAACAAAACAAATAAACAAATAAACAGCCATGGGCAAATGACATGAAAGCTACAAAGGAAGAAACCAGAATCCAATGATGGAGAATAGCAGGGTGTGGAGGAAGGTGACCTGCTCGAGACAGGGTGGTCACGGAAAGACTCTTCAAGGAAGCGGCATGTAAATCTCAATCTTGAATTATGAGACAGGAACAGACATAAGAAGATCTGGAGGAAGAGCAACCCCAGAGGAGCGAAGAGCTTGTGCAAGAGGACTGGTGCAGGAAAAGCTTGCTCAAGCATTAACCAAAGACCAGTGAGGTTGGAATCATGAAAGGACATTCTTTTTTTTTTTTTTTTTTTTTTTTGCGGTACGCAGGCCTCTCACTGCCGTGGCCTTTCCCGTTGCAGAGCACAGGCTCCGGACGCGCAGGCTCAGCGGTCGTGGCTCACGGGCCCAGCCCCTCCGCGGCATGTGGGATCTTCCCGGACCGGGGCACGAACCCACGTCCCCTGCATCGGCAGGCGGACTCTCAACCACTGCGCCACCAGGGAAGCCCGAAAGGACATTCTTGTGTAAGATGGTAAAGAGGTAGTTTGTACACCAGACAAAATAGTTTATGCCAATTGCAATGGGGAGCCATCCAAGGGTTTTAGAGAATGAGGGTAATGTTATCTGATTTAGGGTTTTTTTTTTAACTTTTTATTTTATATTGGAGTACAGTTGATTAACAATGTTGTGTTCGTTTCAGGTGTACAGCAACGTGATTCAGTTATACATATACATGTATCTATTCTTTTTCAAATTCTTTTCTCATCTAGGTTGTTACATAATATTGAGCAGAGTTCCCTGTGCTACACAGCAGGTCCTTGTTGATTTAGGTTTTTAGCATAGACCTGCGGCTGCTGAGTGGAGAATGGATTAGAAGGGGGCAATGAGACATGGTGGTGGGGACTTAGAGCAAAGGAATGGTGGCAGAAAGATAAAGACATGGGAATAGGTGACATATATATCTATTATATATTGGAGGTAGAGCCAGGAGGCCTTGGTGATGGGTTGGGGTAATCTGGGATAGATTGTTGGGGAAGAAAAAAAGCAAGAGATAGAGGGCAACCTCCAGGCTTCTTGCTGGATGAAGTATTGCGCACTAGGGTGTAAGAAAACTCTCTGGTGAATATATTGGCCTGTAATTGCCAGTCCTTTTGCCTCGATTGCCAAATTGTTGGCCCAGAGAGTACTGAGAGGAATAGCATTTATATGTTTGTAGTAGCTGAATCTGAAGGGACACAGGCCAACGACGGTACGCCAAGCACTCGGGAATAGCAAGAAGGCTCACAACCATCGGGGGTCCACAATTATCCCCATAGATGAGGCAACTTAACACACACACATACTCCTAAAACGGCAGGGCTCTGTCAATTACCGATAGTAAACCACACGCTGGCTCTTGACCAATCCCAGGCTCCCACAAAAGCCAACAATTAAAAGGTGTATCCTCAGCGGATGACCAGCCACTCCGGAGACCCCGGTCTCCCCGGGGGTTGTCTAACAGCTTTCAAGATTACAGCCCCAGCTCTAGCTCTCGAAAACCTGGCCCGGGCCCTAGGAAGTGCTTCAGTAATGGACGATCACGAGTGAACAGCCAGCGATTTGCTGGAAATTACGAGTGATAAATAATTGAGAGGGAGGGAGCCTGAGCAGCCGTACCCCAGCCTCCTGCTGATCCTCCTTAATGCATTTCCTTGATGCAACTCCCTGCAGTGTAGGGTGCAGACAGCAACGCGTCCTTCAGAAGATGCTGACTGGCAAGCCTGGAGAGTTATAAATATATGGGCCTCTCCACATTTCACTCGAGGTAACAACAGGTAGCAGCTCAGCAAGGACGTGGCGTGGCTGTCCGTGTTCAACCAACTTGGACCCCGCTTGCTGTGGTGTGATACACGGTCGTCCCCAGAAGGCAACCAGCGTCTGAGATTCTGAGATTGGCTGCAGGTTGAAAACCTCTGTGAGTTTAGGGAGAGATGAGAGGGATTGAGTCATCCATGAAAAGGAATTGAGGGAAGTTTTGAGATTAGTCCAGTTGCCCAGATCACGAAGAGTCCAAGCTATGGTTTTTTGTTTTTGTTTTTGTTTTTGATCAACCCTCAATCCGCCCTCTTCCTCCTTGACCCCTGTGAGTCCATCATGCTGTTATCCACATGGTTCCCAACACTTCTTAAAGTCTCTGCTGCTCTGATCTGGAACAAGCCACAATCATCTCTCTGTGTTAGTGCAATAGCCTCAAACAGTGCTTTTCCCTCCAGTGTAGTTTCAATAGAACAGCCGGAGAGGTTCTGTGGATGGGTAAATCCCACCCTGTCTCTTGTCTGCACCAAGCCCTCCAATGGCTTCCGTCAGAGTCAGAGTGGAAGTCAAAGTCCTTCCTGATCTGGGCACCCCTGTTATCACTCTGGCATCAGTTCCTGGAACCCTCTGCATCAGCCCCTCCCTTCCCACCACACCAGGCTCCCCGCGGTCCCTTGTCCACACCAGACACACTCCTCTGGGACACTGTGCTTCTTCCTGAACGGCTGTTCCTCCAGATATCGACATGGCTTTCTACATCACTTTAGTCAGGTTTTCGTTTAAATATCACCTTCTCCAAGAGGACTTTTCTGGCTACTGTATTTAACACTGAATTCTTGTCTGCCCACAGACATGCAGTACCTAGGTAGCTAGCTCCCTTTCTGATTTTGTTTTTCCATCAGCACTTATCACCATCTGTATTAATTTTCTGTTGCTGCCATATTATAACTAATTACCATAAGCTTAGCAGCTTAAACAACACAAATTTATTATCTTACAGTTCTGTAGTTCAGAAGTCTGGCATAGGTCTCCGTGGGGTGACATCAAGGTGTCGGCAAGGCTGCATTCCTTCTGGAGGCTCTGGGCTCTAATCCGTTCTCTTGCCTTTCCCAGGTTCTAGAGGCCGCCTATATTCCTTGGCTTGTGGCCCCTTCTCAGAGCAATCTTGCATCTCTCTGACCATTCTCTTGGAGTCGCATTTCCCTCCAAACTCTCTTTCCCTGCCTCCCTCTTCTACTTTTAAGGACCTTTGTGGATACATTGGGCCCACCCAGAGAATCTAGCCAGAATCCTCTCCCTATTTTGAGATCAGCTGCTGAGCAAAGGTAATTCCATCTGCAACCTTAATTTGTCTTTACCGTGTAGCCTAAAATATTCACAGATTCCAGATATTAGGATGTGGACACCTTTGGGAGCTATTCTTTGGCCTACTACACCAAAGAACAGCTCCACTACTGCTCCTACTGTCAAATTTGATTATTTATTATGATGCGTGTCTGTCTTTGCCAGCTAGAATGTAAGCTGCAGGAGGGCAGGGCATTTGTGTCAAATCGGTTCGCTGCTTTATCCCCACCGAGCATCTCAACGTGCCCCACACATAGCAATCACTCAAAAAAAAATTTTTTTTGAATGAATGCATGAACACACGGTGCTCCCAGATCGTTCTCCACCCTTCTCCACCCACCTTTGGGTCCTGGGAGGCTGATCTGTACACAGTGTGTGCATGCTCTTCCCCATCTGGAATTTTCTCTTGCTTGTCCTGTAAGTTTCTCATCCTCAGTCATCCTTAACACGTGACACTTTGGCATCCCTTCTGTGAAGTTTTCCGATTCTCCTAGGAAAAATGAGGAAGACTCTCTCCACTGCCTTCTGATAGTACCTTTTGTATCCTTGAACTGTGTCTATCTCCTCCTCTAGAATACCCTACGAAGATTTCAACATCTTTTTTTTTTTTAATTGGGTATAGTTGTTTTACAATGTTGTGTTAGTTTCTACTGTACAGCGAAGTGGAGTTCCCTGTGCTATAGAGCAGGTTCTCATTAGTTATCTATTTTATACATATTGGTGTATATATGTCTATCCCAATCTCCCAGTTCATCCCCCGCCCCAACTTTCCCCCCTTGGTGTCCATACGTTTGTTCTCTACATCTGTGTCTCTATTTCTGCCTTGCAAACTGCTTCATCTGTACCATTTTTCTAGATTCCACATATAGGCGTTAATATACGATATTCGTTTTTCTCTTTCTGACTTACTTCACTGTGTATGACAGTCTCTAGGTCCATCCATGTCTTTTGTTTTTTCATCTTTGTATTCTTATATCTTGCATATGGTATTTGATACTTTTTTTAATCAGATACATTTATTTATTTTAGTGGAAAGGTCCAGGTTGAGTAGAAAGGGACTCTTGATTTTAGAATTCAATAGCGACTGGGGCAGGAGGCTTTGGAGGCAGAGTGTATATTACACTTTGGAAAGTAACAGTAATAAAATTGCTTTGAGTGCTCACTACTTGCCAGGAACTGTGTCGAGTATTTTACGTGCATTATCTTATTTGATTCTTACAACAAAGCTATTCTGATGTCAAAGTCCATACGCTTAACTGTGGTGCTAAAATTCCTAGGACAGCTGGGATCAGAAATAAGTCATGGTGTGGCAGCCAGAGGGAGAGGATGTGAGTTCTAATGTGTACATTTATACAGTAATTTCTAAATACAGAGGGAGGCGGAGGGAGAAGGGGACGGGGCAGGGGGGTGGGGGACAAATTTAAATGCCAACGCGAAACAGAAGAAAGAAAAGACAGAGAAGTGAGAAACTTGAAAGTCAAGAAGTAATGGGTGTTCCCAGCTCAATGTGACAATTCAGACATTCCTTTGGTGGTAATTATGTCAAATACAGCCTAATCTGGGCATTGATTTCCAGGCCTAAACTTTATCGAGGCTAACAGAGTAAGATGAGACTGATTCTTGGGTATTATGAACTTGACTTTAAAGTCGGGGAGTGACGGGGGTACTTCAGACCCACTGCAGGTTCAGTGGAGGAAATCTTTTAAGGAGGGGCGGCTACTGTGAATCCTAAAATGACCTAGGAATATCTGGCTTATGTCCACGTAAACCCTTTCTGCAGGGCTTTTTAACCCCGAGGGGTGAGGGAGCTGCTAGGAAGTGGGGACCTTGTCCTGACCCCCCACTTGAAGCCGAGCAGACCACTCTTATATGTTCTCTGTGTTGATTGTTTATATTATCATCCTTTACAGAGGACAGATTCAGCTGCTATAGGATAAAGGGTTTGAAACCACGTCTTCATTTATAAGAGGTAGGGATTGAGGGTCAGAGAGGAGAGTGTGTAAGACGTCTGCGGTCTGCCCCTCCCAATCCACGGTCCGCCCTTCTGCACGCAGCTTTTTGCCCTGAGAAACGTCCTTGTGGAAACCACGTCAGTGATCCCCTGTGCCTTCTGGTTTCTGTCTTGATTTGGCCGGTGGAGGCACTAGCCAATCACAGAGAGTTGGATGGAGGAAGGAGCGATCAGGTGGTGTATTTGGTCCCCCTGCTCCCATTTTGCGGGCTCATTGCAGACCTTTGACCCCTCCACCAAGGGTCACAGATCCCGTGGGGTGACGCTCTCGGTACAACCATCTGACTCCAGGCTGTATGCCTGCTCCCTTATTGTAACCCTTCAGGTCTGAGCATGGTAAGGTGCCCTCTTTGCTAGCCCCCTGCTGGGTTCCGCCCAGCCCGTTGCTGTGTTCTCTACACCCTGTCCACACCTTTGCAAACAGGCTTTTTATGAAATGCTCCCTGAATTATCCTGGCTTGAGTGTGCTCTTTGCATTTTGCCGGGACCCTGCCAGATGTCATGTGGCTTTTGCCCAAGATCACAGGAGGGAATCAGGCTAGAATTCCGGTCCCTTTGCCTTCATAGGCAAGTGGCCCTTTGGTCAAGCGGGCCCTAGTGGACACTGCCTTTCTTTCCTGGGGAAGCAGTTTGGGGGTCTCTGACATCAGCCAGGTTAGAGAGAGAGGTGAGAGAATCCCACGGATAATGCCAGGATGACACCGTGTCCACTTTGAGCCATCTCAGAAGAGAAGAATGAGAAATTCAAGGGCCTATAGGATCCTCTACCTGCCCCAGGGCCTGGAAAGACCTCAGTTCCCCAAAAGTCAACGGACAAAGTATCGCCTAACGTTTATAGAGTGACGGCTGTGCATTGTACAGACATGAACTAGTCAGACCTCCGTAACAATCCTGCACTGCTGTGCGTTGTACAGACATGAACTGGTCAGACCTTCGTAAAACTCCTGCAAGGAGCTTAATCACTTCAAATAGACGGCAACATTAATTAAAACACATCCTGTACCAGAAACTTATAAATGAGCATTTCAACGTCCAATAAAATAGGTATTATTTCTGTTTTGCTCATGAGGAACTGCTTCCTCCTCATTAATTTTATTATAGTTATCTGTATTATTACCGTCACCGGTATCATTTTTATATCTAGACCATGCATCACAGACTCAGAGAACCCCCCAGGAAGGACAGGTGTCTCCAGGATGCCAGCTCCGAGCAGGGGCAAGTCAAACCTGACTCATTAAACAGCCTCCCATCTGAGTGTGGCTTCTGGCCCACAGCCGATACTTAGTCATCAAGGCTCCGTTGGATAAATGAATGGAAGGAGGAGGGAAGGGAGAGAGGGAGGATGGAATGAATTTGTGTGATCATGGCTTTTGGGACGCCAAGGCAGCTCCAGCATTCGTAGTGTAGCTTTCCGAATTCAGGTTCCTCATCTGTAAAAGGGGAATGACATCATTAAAGTGCCTGACTCCATGCCCGGCACATAGTAGGTCCTGCATAAAAATAACAGTTCCCCGTTCTCCTCTAGTGTTGGTTAAGAAAGCAAGGGCTGTCTGACCAGGAGGAACAAGTTTACTGCCTCCGGATGCTTCCCCCAGTGTCACTGCCTGCAAGCCCCATGAATGCAGCCCCAGGAGGTGAGGGGTGGGAAGGGGGGCACGGGGTGAAGTTTAAGGAGATTCATGACCTTGACTGTCCTCCGCAGCCTGATTTATGGGGCAGTGCCGTCTCCTGGATGAGATGTAGACGCTGTGAATGAAAGAGCTGTAGAAAATCTTAATCCCCCAATGGCAGAAAGAGATACTCTCAGGTCCGGGATGTATTTGATCAAATACATCAGGTGAGGCGTGATGTTTCCACAAGGAATCCAGTCAGCTCTCAGGCCTCTGCTGGCCTTTCTGAAGTAGGAATGAAATATTTTCCCACTTATCCAACAAAATCTTTTGCTGATTTTGCTAAAAAAAAAAAAAAAAAAGAATCTGGACTCAGGATATTACAGTCCTGTCACTGAATCAACACTGGCATAGAAGGGTAAGAGGCAAGGGGAAAGGGATAGTGGAGGAAGAACCCCCCTCGGAAAAAAAATACCCAGTCTCTTTTGGGGTGGTGAAAAGGGACTTGGGTAGAGCCTTGATGTACACAGCTTGTTAGAGATCAGTATTCTGGGAGGTCAGGCTGCGAAAATGGAAGAGAAGTTGCTATTTGCTCCTTGTCTTATGTGAGGGTGGTGGTTGAGCCATCTGACGGTTCTTGGGAACAACGGAAGCAGCTCTGTTGGCAGAACTGACTCTGTCCCATGGCTGTCAGAGCTGTTCAACATCCAGGAAGTATAATGGGATTCCCATAAGCAAGAGGTGGTGGCTGGGATTCGAGGCTCAGTCTGATGGAGCAGTGGCTGGGGGACAAAGTCTGACTCCCTGATTCTCAGACCTGCCTCTGTTTACCTCACCTCTTGGACCAGCTTCTCTGAAAGCTTTTGCCTCTGGAGAAAGAATTCCTTGAAGTCCTCCCCTTGGTCTTCTGTGGACACTTCTTTAACAGAAGGCAGGATGGCAGTGCAGAGTCTAGACGCAGGAAGGATGGCGACATCTTCTCAACATCCACATTGTGGGTTCTTTCGCTGCACCAGCGTTCTGAACTCCAGCGCGTAGCAGGTCGAGCTGTGATGGTTTCCTACATGTCCCAAGCCTTCCAGGCTTGACTCATACGGCTGTAGGAGGCCCCACCATTTTCTTCTTGGTAAACATGAGCTCATCCTAAGAGTCAGTTGAAATGGCAGCTCCACTGTGAAGCCAAGTGCATCTCTATTTTCCCCCCATGGCGTTTTGCACACTCCTTTACGTTAGTTGTATGTAGGCCATTTTGTGTTGTCTCCATTCCCACCAAACCAGGGGTGTCATGGGCTGAATTTTCTCTCCCCCCTCCAGATTCCTATGTTGAAATCCTAACCCCAGTCCTTCAGAATGTGATGGTGTTTGGAGACAGGCTCTTGAAAGAGGTAATTAAGGTACAATGCGGTCATTGGGGTGGGCCTTATTCCAATTTGACTGGTGACCTCATAGGAGGAGGAAACTAGGACACAGACACATACAGAGGGAAGACCATGGGAAAACTCAGAAAGAAGACAGCCATCGACAAATCAAGGTGAGAGGCTTCAGAAGAAACCAATCCTGCCGACACATGGATCTCAGCCTTCCAGCCTCCAGAACTGTGAAAAAGTAACCTCCTGTGCTCTGGGCTACCCGAGAGCGGACTCATTCAAAAGCTTCAGCAAACTTTTTTTGTCAAGGTCCAGGTAGTAACTATGTCAGCTTTGCCAGCCACACGGTATCTGTTAAACTCCTCAACTCTGCCACTGTCGTGTGAAGGCAGCCAGAGACCAGCCATTCAGAGTGGGCAAATGAAACCTTACAAAACAGACAGCTGGTTGGCTCAGGTCCCCAGGCAGCAACTTGCTGACCCTTGTGTGAGATGGAAGCTCCCAGGCCAGGGTTAATATCCACTTTATTTTCTTTCTATTCCTAAGGATGTAGCATAGGGCTGGGCACACACTAGGTGTTCAACTGATATTTTTTTCACTATTTTTAAAAACTTTTTATATCGAAAAATTGCAGAAGTTGCAAATGCAGGACGAAGAGTTCTGTGTACCCTTTACTGTGTCAGCTTCACCCATGACGTGTCAAGTCAATGTATAGCAACTTATCTATAGCTATTAAAGCCAGGAAGCTTTGCTCTGCCTCTTTCCAGCTGTGTATCCCTGGGCGTGTCATTTAACTCCTCTGATCTCAATTGCCTCAGCAGTAAGATTGTGCTAATCATAGAACCTATCCATTGGGCAGCAAGAATTGAAATAGATAATACACACCAAGAAGTTAGCGCCGCATTCGGGACAGCTTGGTAACAGCTCAATGAGTGCTCATGAGGATGAGAAGTATTATTGTTTCACTTGTATTATTTCCCTGATGTTTCAGGGAAACAACCGAACACTCCACTCTGAGTAGTAGGTATCAGTCCTTCAGGTGACCTTTGGAGAGATCAGCTTAAGACTTTTCCTAGGGAACGCCTGGCTATGGGGGCATCTTCAGGACTCTCCGATGAGCAGGGGAAATGAGATGTGTCCAAGGGGCTACTTCTTTTTTTTTTTTTTTTTTACATCTTTATTAGAGTATAATTGCTTTACAATGGTGTGTTAGTTTCTGCTTTATAACAAAGTGAATCAGTTATACATATACATATGTTCCCATATCTCCTCCTTCTTACGTCTCCCTCCCTCCCACCCTGCCTATTCCACCCCTCCAGGCTGTCACAAACCACCAAGCTGATCTCCCTGTGCTATGCGGCTGCTTCCCACTAGCTATCTATTTTACATTTGGTAGTGTGTATATGTCCATGCCACTCTCTCACTTTGTCACAGCTCACCCTTCCCCCTCCCCGTGTCCTCAAGTCCGTTCTCTAGTAGGTCTGTGTCTTTATTCCCGTCCTACCCCTAGGTTCTTCATGACATTTTTTTTTCTTAGATTCCATATATATGTGTTAGCATACGGTATTTGTCTTTCTCTTTCCGACTTACTTCGCTCTGTATGACAGACTCTAGGTCCATCCACCTCACCACAAATAACTCAATTTCGTTTCTTTTTATGGCTGAGTAATATTCCATTGTATATATGTGCCACATCTTCTTTATCCATTCATCTGTCGATGGACACTTAGGTTGTTTACCAAGGAGCCACTTCTGAACAGACCTATTAAAAATAAACTGAGACTTCATGCATGCATTGAGGGCTAAGGGAAGGCCCAACCCAGTGGCATTTCTTTCCCACATACAATCAGCTATTTACCATTTCTCACTCCTAGACCTGGCCACCTCCACCCAGAAAGGCCTTGAGGAGGAAGGCCAGGGATAAAATTTACAGAAGGGAGAATTCCCCAAACCATGAGCTGGGAGAGAAAAGTGAGAAGTGGCTAATTCCACAAAGCTGGAGAAAGTTACAGCCGGACCACCAGCAGAGCTCAAACGAGTAGCTTGAACCAGGCTTTTCAAAAGACAGTGATGACGATGGCGATGAAGATTATAATACCAGTAGCCATAAATAGCTCACATTTAAGTGGTACTTTTTCAAAAGTCAGATATTGTTCTGAGAGCTTTACATTTATATCAATTCACTTATAGGAATGAACTCTCTGTAGTTTGCCAAGGTAGATGTTATTCTTTATTAATTTTACAAATGAGGGAACATCAGCAAAGAGAGGTTAAGTGACTTGCCCAAAGTCACACAGCCAATACAAGGCAGGGCTAGGATTTGAACCCAGGTCACCTGGCTCTGTGGTCTGTGTTTAATCACCAAAGACATCCAGTGGCTCCTCCTCATAAAGTAACCCTGCCAGTGGATAGGGAAAGCGTTTCCACAATTGTTCCTCTAGCCCAGGAGTCAGCAAACTTTCTCTAAGGGGCCAGGTTTACTTTCTGTAAATCTGACTTTGTGGGCAAAGGCCAAGTTGAGGTTATGATGTAGGTATGCAGAAAAAACAAATTCCCACAAAGAATTTATTGACAAATTTTAATTAATAATACTGAGAGCATTTTTCAGAATATAGGCCTGCTAACAAGAAGAATGGGCTTGTTTTGGAGGTGGGGGAGACGGGGTTAAAATTTGGTATAAATAGGGTATGGGTGTTTCCCCCCGTCATGGTAGAACCGTGGTCTTATTCTACACAGCTTTCCCTGGCTTCTCTGAAACATGGATCTTCTCTCTTGGGAACTGACCAGACACATGGCTAGTGGGGTCTTTCTTTGGCCCTTCTGTACCTCCCTCCTAGCGTGGGAGGACTTCTTATATGGGAGAGCAGTTAGCAGCCAGGCATTGAGCTAAGATGTCCTGGGTTTGAATTCCAGGTAAGCTAGTCATTAGCGGTGTGATATTTTTTGTTTTGTTTTGTTTTGCGGTACGCGGGCCTCTCACTGTTGTGGCCTCTCCCGCTGTGGAGCACAGGCTCTGGACGCGCAGGCTCAGCGGCCATGGCTCACGGGCCCAGCCGCTCCACGGCATGTGGGATCTTCCCGGACCGGGGCACGAACCCGCGTCCCCTGCATCGGCAGGCGGACTCTCAACCACTGCGCCACCAGGGAAGCCCTAGCGGTGTGATTTTTGACTACTTACTTAACCTATCTAGACCAGAGTTTGTTAACTAGCACTGATTTTGTCCTCCAGGGGGGGCTTGCTTAGAGACATCAGAGTTTGGGCAGAGAAAGGTTTATTCTAGGGCCAGGCAAGGAGACGGGTGGCTCATGCCCTAAAAAGCCCTGAGCTCCCCAAAGGGTTTCAGCAAAGCATTTTTAAAGGCCAGGTGAGGGAGCGGGGTCGCAGGGTACGTGATCAGCTTGTGCACGGTTCTCTGATTGGCTGATGATGGGGGAACAGGGTGGTGTCACAGGGGTTAACTTTGCACAGTTCTCTGATTGGCTGACGATGGGGGAACAGGGTGGTGTCACAGGGGTTAACTTTATCAGTCCTTAGGCTCCAGGAGGCCTGGGGCTATGTGCTCATGGTCATCAAGTAGTTAACATCTTCCATTTGGTGGGGAGTTTTCACATCTGCAAAACAGCTCAGGGACTGTGCTTCAGATACTGTTATCCAGGTACTTCAGAGAGGAGATGGGGAGAGGCCTGCCCAGGAAGGCCCAGTAGAGTCCTGCCCGGTTACACTGCCGGCATCTAGCGGGTGGAGGCCAGGGCTTCTGCTCAACGTGCCCCAGTGCACAGAACAGCCCCCCCAACACAGCCAAGAATTACAGCCCAAAATGTCATCAGTGCCGGGTTTGGGAAACCCTGTTCTAGAAGCTTCAGGTTCCTCACCTATAAATTGAGTTCCACAGTAAGACTAAATGAGCTCTAATAATCTCTGTGTGCAGAGATACACAACAGGGCATGCCAGATTGTCAAGCACATAAGATAAATATTCTTATTATTCCGATTTCTATTCAAAGATTGAAAAACCAAAAACCGTTCTGAGGGGTGGGATTGGGCAGCCCCTGCTCTAGTGTGAGGTTGGAACGGGGGTTCTCAGAAGAAAAAGCGTCTTTTGTGATTGTCTGTCTTCCAGCTCTTCCTCCCTGCCAGCCACCCCTCCCCTCCCCCTGCCCTCTTAGCCAAGCTCGGAGACTGGATGCAAAAGCCATCATTAAAAAATGAACATGAGTTGTTTTTTCCCCTTTTTGATCAAATAATCCAGTTTGCTGTCTCAGACAAATCATTATTCATGTGGAACCTGCCTGCAGCGCCCCTGGGGAGGAAGGCCAAATTGATTTAACATCTAATTCAGTTTGTCCCTTCTGCTAACCCCACTGGTATGCTAACTTCACCCTTGGAGGATGGAGAGGAAGGGGTTGGGAGGCAGCAGCGGGGCAGAGAGAGACACGAGGGAATTAGCCAAGGCGTAGATTTAAGACCAGCTCTCTGCAAAAGCAAGATGGAGACGCAGCATGTCCTTAGAGCACCCGCCTTCCTGTCCTGGACTTTCTCATCCTTGGAGATAGTTTTCCTCCTTCCCTGAGCTTATTAGAATAATAGCAACGCCATCAAAATGACAGTAGCCTAGTCTGTGCTGAGTGGAATCCCTGAGGACATCCTGGGCGAGAGACAGCCTGACGCCCATTTTCCAGCTGAGGAAGGGGAAGTTCAGAGAGGTTGAAGGACATGCCTAGAAAGTTCTAGAACCAGGACACAAAGTCATTTTGGTCTGCTCTCCAAAGCCACAACTACCACATCAGCAGACTCCCGGATGTAGGAAGGTGTTTAGAGGGGTTCTGTAGCTTTTTCCCATAAAGGTCACCTGAGTAATCGTCCTGACACATTTGTGTTGCCTATATGTGCTGGTTGAAGGGTCAGCTGACCCAGCTGATCACCCCAACTCTGAATGTTCTGCTCATCACTACTAAGCCTGTCCATCCACTACTAAGCCTCTTTCTGGGCTTCCGGGTGGAGGTGAGGGATGTAAAAACAGCCTCCGGATGGGAAGGTGGTCTCCTGGGATCTCAGGCAGGGTTCTCTGGCCTCCTATCGAGGTCGGGGGTGTAACTGGGTTGACACGTTGCCGGCTGTGTCCCTCCTTTATGTAGTGGCACACCTAGGACGTTATCCTGAGCAGGTAAGTGGCAGATTCAGGGTTCAACTCCAGGTCTCTCTGGCTCCAAGCTGGGGTGTTCTTTCTATTGGGTGGCATGGTACCCCTTCCCCAGCATTTTATGCTGTCTTCTGCCCACCCCACCCCAGCAAAAACCTCCTCTTAGGAAGTGGTGTTGTATCCTAGGGGAGCTTCCGAGAGAGAGGTGGGGAGGAGAGGGGCGTGCCGCAGGCAGGAGGGCGCCTGCGTCCTAGATCAAGTATAAAGTGGAAGGGAGAGGGGAGAGAGAGGAAGTGGGGGGATTGAGACAGAGACAGAGAGACAGAAGGAAAGAGTGAGAAAGAGAGAGAGGGAGGGAGAGAGAGAAAGAAGGAGAGAGAGAGAGAGAGAGAGAGAGAGAGAGGAGGGGAGGGAAGGACAGGGGAGGGGAGGGGAGAGAAGAAGCTTTTGCATAAGGACTTTGAGATAAGGGCCAACGCAGCCCAGCTAGGAGTCCAGGCATCAGACTAAGTCCGGGAATGGTTTGCTCCTGGCTCTGCCCGGTCCAGCACAGCTCTGATGGTGCGGGTCCAAGGCTGATACAGCATCATTTGGCACTTCGGGGAGCTGGCAGCTTTGGGGGGACCAAGAAAGACTACTGGCATAGCACTGGCGTTTTTATGGTGGACTCCGACCTTCTGACAGTGTGAGACCCGCCCTCCAGGCCTTGCAGGCAGCCCTCACTGGCAGGTTGTCACAATGGAAAAACAGATTATTCTTCATGAGCGTGTGTGAGGTACTCTCTAGGGATTCTGGAATAGCTGAGAGATGCTAAACTTGGGGACGCCAAGCTGTGCAGGTAGGAACTCACAGATGGTGGCCTTTGAGAATCAGTGTTAGTGGAAATAATTTCACTGGACACTTGTTACATATCAAGCCCCCAACTGGGCACGTTGTATACTTGTGCACTTCATCCTCACCGGGTGGGTGGTATCGTCAGCCCTGTTTTATGGGAGGAGATATGGGAGTTCAGCGTATGTCATCACTTAGTGGCAGAGCTGGGATCTGAAGCCTTGCAGGCTAGCTGCCCTGGGATCAGGGGCTCTGATCCCAGCCCTCATCTTCCTGGTTGTGTACATGGCCTTACGGGGCTGGAGGACCTGGGCAACACATCTGTCCTTCAGGCCCTAAAGCCCTGGAAGGAATTACATCAAGGTAGCATTGACATCCTGGAGGGTCCAAGTTCTCTGCATGAACGCACATTGTAGGGTGTGTGTGCGTTTCTGTACGTGTGGTCATGTGTGGTTCTGCATCTGTGTGTATGCATGTGCGTGTTTCTATAAGCTTTTGTGTTTGTGTTTCTATGTATGTTTTTATGTATGTGTGCGTTTTGTGTTTCTGCGTTTGTATGTGTATTCGTGTGTTTGTTTGTGTTGGTGTGTATATGGGCGTTTGTGTGTATATGTTGTTTGCATGTGTATATGTCTATCTGTGTGTCCGTTTCTGTATGCTTCTATGTTTGTGTTTCTTTGAGTGTTTGTGTGTTTGTATTGGTGGATTGGTGTACGTTTATGTAGCTGTTTGTGTGTCTATGTGTTTTGTGTTTGCTTTTGTTTTCTTGGGTTTTGTTTTTAGTTTTTAACTTTTTATTCTGTATTGGAGTATAGTTGATTAACAATGTCGTGTTAGTTTCAGATGTACAACAAAGTGATTCAGTTATACATATACATGTATCTCTTCTGTTTGTGTTTCTGTGTGTATTTGTGTGTTTGTACATGTGTGTGTTTCTGGTTGTGCTTCTGCATGGTGTGTGTGTGTGTGTGTGTGTGTGTGTGTGTGTGTGTCTTCGGCACTTTGAGGCTGGAGGACAGAGGAGACGGTTAGCACTGGAAGAGACTGCCGGTGGAGCCGGGACAGCATCTCCAAAGGCAGAAGTGACTGACGGAGGGAGACCCTGCGCAGCATCCGTCCTCGCTGGGAGGGGCAGCTTGGCCCTGACTCCTGGCCCTCTGGGTGTGGGCGTGGACAGCCCCGGCTCCTTTCTCGCCCCCCCACCTCGCAGCAGCCCCTCCCTGTGGCCTCGTCCCCTCAGGGCCCGCGTCCATCGCGCTGGGGGACGCTGGCCGCCTACGCCTTCTCCTGGCCCTGCCTGCTGCGTCTCCTCCACCCAGAGTTGCCAGTCACCTCCGTGCAGGGCTGCACCCACCGCCCCAGGGAGAAGCGCTCACCCCACAGTCTGTGCGGGTGGGGTCTCCAGGCCTGCCACACGCACGACAGTCACCCAGCAGCACATGTCACTCCCTCCAAGCCTCCCGCCCCTGCCCCAGTTCCAGGCCTTCATCTTCCTATGGGAATAATTCCGCCAGGAGAATCACACTGCAGGCCCAGAGGTCTAGCAACACGGGGGGCGAGGAGGGGGCTGGGATGCAGCATGTGGAACGTGTCCCTTGGGCTCTGGGTGACAGAGCCCCCAACACCGGCCCGCGTCTTGTAGCGAAGATTGCCCACTCTGCCTGGGCCGTCACCAGTCGATGCAGGCAGCAGGTGGGCCCCCTGACCCCTGACACGGCCGCACAGGATCCGAGGAGGGGACAGAGCGGAGCTGACAGAGCTAACTCTCCGAGCTGGAGGCATTCTGCCAAGAAACGGGAACCGCTCGCAGCGAGCTATTTCTTCATCTGCCTCTGCATCCCAGGGAATGGAAGGTCCCCGGCTACGTCCAGACGAGAAATGAGGCTGCCCTCTTGGCGTGTGATGTGACCGGCCGCACAGCCGCTGGCCCAAGCTGGAGGGAGCGGCCTCTGGATGAAAATAGGCAGGGATATACCAGTGCCGGCTGCGTGCCGGCCGGGGCTGAGCTCGAGTCAGTCACAGCGTATCCGCACTGCTTGGATGTGGGCTCGTCCCAAAGCAGACCCCAGGCAAGGAGCTGGGGCCAAGTCGTTTATTTGGGAGGTGAGTCCAGGAGGCAGTGATGGGGGAGTGGGAAAAAGGCAGGGAAGGAGAAGACCGACAGAAGGTGCATCACGGGGCAGGTGACCTCAGGAGAGCCCTGGGAGATTGCAGAGCGCGGCCAGCCGGGGGCGAGCGGCTGCGGCACTTACCCACCAATTCCCACCCATCCTGGGCACTTCTGGGTGTGGGGGACTGAGCAGATGTCCATGAAATGCAGAGAGAGACAGACACTTGAGATAAGACACCACCGCACAAGGGGAATTGGCCCCCGAAGCTGCAGGTGGCCTTGTCGCGGACACCTGCTTACGGCGTCTGCTACATGGATAACGGTGCCACCGTTGGCCAGTCCTCCTCTATTTGTTGTCCTATTTTCTGGCCTCCGAAACACCCAATGTGTCCTCTTCTTCTCTCTTGCTCTTCCCTGTGAGTGCCGCATGTGACCTGCAGCTTGGTGGGAATTTCCCATGCTTCCCCTCACCCCCTGCAGGCTTCTCTAGAGTAGGATTTCTCAACCCTACTCCTGTTGGCATTTGGGGTTGGAAGATTCTCTGTGGCGAGGGCCGTCCTGGGCACTGTAGGATGTTGAGTGGCATCCCTGACCCCTACCCACTAGATGCCAGGAGAGTCCACCCTCCGCTGTGACAACCGTAAAGGTGCTCAGACATTTTCCAGTGTCCCCTGCAGAGCGAAATAGTTGACAACTATCACCTTGCTTGGTTTTCTTCAAAGCACGTATGACTGCCTGCACGTATCACGTGTATTCGTCCATCCACTTGTTTTCTGTCTGCAGCCCCTTCCACTCAGCAGCTCGCCCCATGAGAGCTGGTCCTTCTCTATCTCATTGCACAATGTCTGAATTGCACTCTGTCCAGAGGAGGCCCTGGATAAAGAGCTGTTGCACGAAGTCCCATCATCCTGATTGGTGGATCTTTGATCGATTTGATTTTGGGGCTATTAGGTTGAAGTGAAATTCCACTTTGCGTTGACCACTATGGAATTGAGTCACCCAAGTCCAGTCCTCTGCCTTTGCAGGTAGAATCTTTCCAACCAAATAGGACTTTGATGATACCAGAGAAGGCTGCAGGGTCTCAGGACCACTTCTGGGAACATCGATCAGTTCTGACTGCAGGGGGCTGGGAGTAGGGGTGTAGATGATGCATGAGTTAGCTGAGCTTAGACTCTGACGCTGTTGCTTTTTTTTTTTTTTTTTGCGGTACGCGGGCCTCTCACTGTTGTGGCCTCTCCCGTTGCGGAGCACAGGCTCCGGACGCGCAGGCTCAGCGGCCATGGCTCACGGGCCCCCAGCTGCTCCGCGGCATGTGGGATCTTCCCGGACCGGGGCACGAACCCGCGTCCCCTGCATCGGCAGGCGGACTCTCAACCACTGCGCCACCAGGGAAGCCCTCGAATGTTCTTTAAAAGCATGGGAGGATGGCCTTTTGCAGCCGTGCATGTAGGTGTTTGCAAAAATATGAGGGTGTATAAAATAGCTAATGCTGATTGAGCACTTACTATGCATCGGGCTTGGATTTCAGCGTCTTATCATATTGTTGGTAACAACCCTGTGCTCCACATTTTACACGTGAGGAAGATAAGGCTCAGAGTTTAAATGACTTGCCCGAGGTCAGACAGTTCAAGTGTCAGAGCAAACATTCAAAACCCACTGTCTTTCTCTAATGTCCTGCGTTTTCAGCATTGCTGGGGTTCAGTGCCTGCACTGAATATGCTCGATTTGAAGTCTGCAGTGCATGTATTTGGGCTCACGATCTTAGACTGCACAGCCTTCTTCCAATAATAATTATATTGTCTTAATCTGTTCAGATTGCTATAATCAAGTTAGAAAGGCTGGGTGGCTTACAAACAGTAGACAGTTATTTCTCAGAGTTTGGAGGCTGGAAGTCTGAGATCAGGGTGCTGGCATGGTCCAGTTCTGGTGAGAGCCCTCTTGCAGGTTTCAGATGGCTGTGTTTTCAATGTATCACATGACAGAAAGAGAGCAAGAGAGCTCTCTGGGGTCCCTTTTATAAGGGCAGTAATCTCATTCATGGGGGCTTCACGCTTACGACCTAAATACCTTCCAAATGCCCCACCTCGTAATACCATCACATTGTGGGGGGTGGTGGTGGTTAGGATTTCAACATATAGATTTTGGAGGGACAAAAACATTCAGTCCAGTGCATATAATTATAGCTAACACTTGCTTGGAAATATGCCATCAGCTTCAAATGTATTATTTCGTTGAATTCTCACGTGAACTTTACGTGAGTGGTCAGGTTATTTCTCTCTAGTTACAGCTGAAGAACCAAAGTTTAGAGATCATAAGTAACTTCCCCACAGATTGAATGAATGAATGAATGAATTCAAGAGATGTCTCAGTGGCAGATATGATGATCTATTGATTCACTTACAACAGGGGTCAACAAACATTTTCTGCAAAGAGCAGATAACGAGAAAATATTTTAGGCTTTGTGGATCAAGGAGCAAAATTGAGACTGTTACGCTGGGACTGATACAACCATCTCAAAAGTAATTGTTTAAAAATGTGAAAACCATTCTTCACTTCCTCGCTGTACAAAAACAGGCAGCAGATTGGATGTGGCCCATGGCCCCCTAGTCCGCCACCCTCTGACCTAACGTGGAGGTAGTTAAAGAAAGCCTTGTTGACTAGAAGGTACTCAGTTTGGGACTTAGATCGAGAGGTAGATTTTGGATAAAAGGTGGGAAGAACGAGGGCTCAGCATCCTTTCATATACTGCAGCCTGTTCTGCTCCTTCGGCACTGTCCATTACTAACCCTCCCTGCCGCCCGGAGCTCTAACATTCTGACTTAGAACTGAACAGGCAGCCAGGTAGGGACCATGCCCGAGGTGCCTTGAGTCCTAGTGTCTCACATGCCGTGTGTGTTGGGGGCAGTGCGAGGAAGCTTGGGAGGCATCGCCCCCCCATCAAGTCTTGAGAGGCAAACCCCGTTGCAAACTTAATCCGTTGGCAACTTTCTTTGCCTTTTGATGCTTTGTTTTTTTCCCCCTACATCCGTTCTTTGAAAACTGATGCTCTGGGATTAAAACAAGGCAGGAGGCATTTACAAAGAAAGGCAACGGCAGAAACCCAGACGGTGCATGTTTTATTTGTTGTCTAAGGATGATGACCACATTCATGAAGAGGCCCTTTGGATACCAGAGGCTCCAGAGATATGGAGTGTGTCAAATCAGTGCTGTGCTGCTTATCTGAATTTATCTGAATCCTGTGGCAACGCCAACGGCAGAGAGAGGCCAAATGCAGCTTCCCTGATTTGCCACCTTTGCAGACTCCAGAGCCAGCAACATATGGGAGGGCAGGTTTCCTGGTTTATTTTGACTGTAGATGGGGTCGCTGGGCAGACAGAACCATTTCATCGTCAGCGGCCCCGTGGTGCGGTGGCCATTTAGAAGAACAGTACTCTTTCTGCTTTTTCTCAAGACATCCTGGGATAACAAAAAGTGGCTGCAAAGTGTCATAAGACCTAGTTCACAGGCATCAATCTGATCCCTAACTTCAGCATGACTTTGGGGCAGTGGCCAGACCTCCCTACTTCTCACCCTCCTCATTTGTAAACTGGGAACAAACACCATTTCATATCAAGTGCTGGTTTTCAGTTGGCAAACTGCTGTTACACCTTTATTGGTTTTTATCGGCACAAACCCTCCACTGGGTTTTGGATGGAGATGAGATGAAACTCAAGGTCGGAGTGGTGTAAAGCTTACTGAAACGCATGCAACTAAGGGTTGGCAGAAACGGGGAGATAATTCTGGGTTTCCGACACCGACTCCAACATCCTTTCTGCTGCAAGAAGAATAAGACCTATGGTCGGCTTGCCTGCCAAGGCTGTGTTGAGTTTCAACAGCATGTGCAAGCAGGTTGAGATGTGCAGAGTTAAGACGACATGTCCAAGGTTGTGGCACCAGACAGACAGCATAGAGTTGTACACAGGTAGACGAGGGGCTGGGAAGGGACTTTGCAGCCTCCCTGCCTCGGTTCAAATTTAGGCTCCCCCGATGACTCGCTGAGCGAGCTTGGACAAGTGGATTAACCTCCCTGGGCGTGAGCTTCGGCACCTCTAAAAGGAGACGATGATAGCAACCTACCTTCCAGAGAAGTGGTCAGCATTAAATGAATCCACTCGTGTAAAGCCAGGCACAAGGCATTGTGTCAGGACCATCATCACTGCCGCTGTGCTTAAATCAAGTGGAGACTTCTTCAGTGACTGAAGAAAGCATTCACCCTGCAGAAGCCGGGACCGCCTGTCACCGCTCTAGGAAAGAATGCAGAGAAGTATTTAGGTTGCAAATCTCCCAAATGCTCAACTCCTCCCTTCCTAGGCCCTCTTCCTTCCCCATGAAGCCCCAAAGGCTTGACACCTTCTACAGACACAAAAATCGCACCACCAGAATCCAACACACAAAAATGTCTAACAGTCAGACTGTTAGATACTGACAAGCAACTGACCTGGAGGGAAGGCCCAACTCACACCCAACAGACACTGAGCGTTTTCAGAATCACTTATCATTGCAGGAAAAAGATCTTTTTTTTTTTTTCTTTTTAATAAGACTCCATTGCATCCTGTTTAAGGATGATTTTCTTCCCGTTGACTCATACTGCAAAAGCACTTGGCATCTTAGGCCCACCAGGTTTTCTACAAGGAACAAGAAGGTAGAAAAGAGAATGAGAAAACATGTTCCAGGCTTCCATCACCCAGCACACGTAAGTTGAAAGTCTCGCCAGTGTCCAGTGGAAGAGGAGGAAGCAGAAGGGCCTGCCTTGTCTAACACTGGCAGCATCCCAACTCAACAACCCCACTGCCTGCACCTCTTACCCTGTACTACATCCTTACATCATTCTGTACCGTATGGACCTGGGTTTAGATAACTGCCTTGGGCTTTTGATTACTCCAAGTCATTTCCCATATTACGTTTTCACTTAATGATGTCTTGGGGAAATAAATGATTGAATAGCCCTAAAAAGGCTGAGAGAGGCTTGTGGGGGGAAGAATGGAAAGGAGTCTGGGTAAACTAATCCAGAAATTGTCATGCTAAGTACATAAGGGGAAAAGTAGAAGCAACCTAAATGTCCAACAACAGGGGATCAGTGTAAGGGATCACTTTAGTCACTGTGCTCCAGGGTGTGCTCTGAATGGTTTCACTGGAAGTATTGTGCAGTAAGATCATAAGTTGGTAAATAAAAAAGTCATAAAATTTTATGTTTAAATATGTATGGGAAATACCTAAGCATATGTCTTACTTTGGCTGCACATATCATTTAATATGCTAATGTGTCAGCCATTCGTTGGCCTGCTGGCTTTCAGATCCATCCCCCATCCTTCTCTTCCTCTGTTCTATATTGCTGGGAGCTAGCTGATCCCTACAAACTACATTTCCCAGTCTCCCTTGCTACATTTCCCAGTTTCCCTTGGTTTCTAGCTAGTTTCAGCCAATGGGGGCCACTGGTAAAATATTGAAGGATGGGAAAAAGGGAGGAGCCAGGGTATTTCTCCCCTGTTCCACCATGTTTTAGGAGACATCTCTGGGAAGCAGTGGCTTTGTCTTCTCCATGATTCCACCTCCCACAGACAGTCTCTCCCTCCATGGTCCCAGTCCCCTCGAGGTAGCCCCTGTTCTGGTTCTGGATCCTGACTCTTGATAGCTAAGCCATGAGACTTGCTGCTGACAGGAAAAGGTGATGCAGAAGAAGAGAAAAAAATGACTCCATCAGTCCCAGGGGATTGTGACAGAGAAAAGGGAAGATGCAAAAGGAAGCACTGAGAATCGGAGTATTTGGAGGGGGGAAGGAAGACCGAGGGAAGACGAATGTCTGGCCCTGTTGCAAGTTGGGTTCCCTGGGACCAAGACGCTGAGATGGAGTTTAGCATAAGGATATTTGTGAAGGACTTCCTTTAGAATCCACACTTGTGCAAGGGAGGGATGGGAGCAGGAATGGGCAGAGAGAAAAGTTGAGCCGTGATACGGTCCCAGCATAGGTCTCAGCTGACCCCATGAGAAGCTCTGCAGCTGGGATGGCTCTTCAGAGCTGTCCCAAATTGGGGTGAGGATCCTGGGCTTTGGTACTCCAAGTTGATCAGTCGTTGGAAGTAGGTGACCCTGGAGGGAGCTATGACCTTGGGCAATTCGTTTTTTTCAATCCTTTGACTACTGGAGGAATGAATCCTGCATTCCTGAAGGGAATCTGGGCAGTGCCTCACTCTCCATCAAAGTCACTGTTCACATTGGGGATTCTAGGAAGATATGCCTCTGGAGCTACCCGGGACCAACTGGGGACAAAGCTATATCCAAGTAGACTGCATAGCCAGCAGAAGTGGGCTAATGTAGACCTAGAGATTGAGCTTAGCCAAGCTACTCCTGGTTCCAGTGTGGAGAGACTGGGGCCAAAGTACTCAAGGGTGAAGATCATGGATGAATCGTGAGCCCGTAGAGTGGGAATGAACTGCCTGCTGGAGAGAGCGAGGTGGGGAAATGGGCAAACGTGGAGACTCAGGAAGTCTGCTGTGAGGCCATATCTAGGGACCAGAGCTGATCAAGCCCCAGATCATGCCAGGACTGGCAGCAGGCTTCAGCTCTAAATGTAAGCAGGGCAAGCATCAATCAAGCAGTTCTAGGCCAGCCCAGGACTTTGACTTTCTTTTCCTCCAGGAAGTCATACAAAATTCACCCTTTTGCTCACTCAGCTAGCCGCCATCTTGGAATGGAAACAAGAAGGGGGAAGATGGAGTATTTCTCTTTCCGAGGAACTGAACGCTACCTAGAGGAATTAGTATGGGGAAAGGCATGCTAGTAATAGACAAAATAAAAATGCTGAATTTTAGTGTCAGCTAAACTTGTGGCTCTTCGAAAAGACGGTGCTTTGTTGAGTAGACCAAATTCTGTGTGAATGAACCAGGATTAGGGATTGACTGCTAGCGAAAGAAAAACCCCGCTTAACAGTGGCTTTAAAAAGAAAGAGTGGGGGGCTTCCCTGGTGGCGCAGTGATTGAGAGTCCGCCTGCCGATGCAGGGGACGCGGGTTCGTGCCCCGGTCCGGGAAGATCCCACATGCCGCAGAGCGGCTGGGCCTGTGAGCCATGGCCGCTGAGCCTGTGCATCCGGAGCCTGTGCTCCGCAACGGGAGAGGCCACAACGGTGAGAGGTCCGTGTACCGCCAAAAAAAAAAAAGAGTGGGATCCAAAAGAACAGGTACGAGCACTCTGATGTCAGGATCTCATTCACAGGTCTATCTCATGATTCAAGATGGCAGCATCTATGTTCCAGGTAGCATGATGGAGGGAAGGACAAAGAAAGGGCCCAGGCTGTGCGTCAGCTGTCTTTTAATAAGGATAGGTATTGGAAGCTGCTACAGGGCACTTTCCTTATAACATAATGGCCAAAACTTAATCATATGAGCACGTCTAGCTGCAGAGGAAGCTAGAAAATATGACATTTATCCTAGGAAGTTGTGTACTTAAGTACAGCTCATAATACAGTGCTATTCAAGAAGATGAAAATGGATATTAGGAAACAGCTAGCAGTCCCTGCCACAGTATATAGAACGTATCACATGCACTATCTAACTTAATCCCCCCAATAGCCCTAAAACGTGGATTATTCCCATTATACAGATAAGCAAGGAGGACCCAGAACCACCGAAGCTGATACCGTTATTAATAGCACCAGTTTTTAGCCTCCTTTCTCAAAGTCCCTACTAGCTACGGGTAATGTATTTGGCTTGTTGGGGATTAATTTTTCCATTTCTTTGGAGTTTCAAAAGCAATAGGTAGACAAGAGAGCCAGCCCCTCCTGGCTGACCTTGCTGTCCCTCCAAAGCAGTCCTGGCTTTGTAAGAACGCTGAGCTCTGTTTGTTTTGCAATTACCATGGGTTAAGGGGCCCTCTGACATTTTCGCAGGGGGAGGGAGTGGGCACAAGTCCTCACCCCTTCCCCGGATTCTTTGATTGTCATTTCCTCTACCTTTAAAAGAAAATTGCATAATGGCCATCACTTAGGCACCTTCCCAAAGTACTTAAACTACATTAATGCAAAAGGGCCATGTGAGGAAATAGCCCCAGATGTCCCATGCCAAGTTACAAAGCATAAAAGAGGATTCAGAGATCCCTTTCCTGAGATCCCTTCAATGAACGGTGCCACATGGGCATACGAATTGTGGTTATTAGCCTTTCTCCAAAACCTGGGGCCAACTCAAACAGTATCAGAGTCATTAATGAGATTTGGCCCCATTAGGTTCGTGTAAACAGTTGTAACAAGTCTTCAAAGCCTCTGTTAAAAAAATATATGCGTGTGTGTGCAAACGTTATGTGTATTATTTCATGAGAATTTGAGCCATTGAAAGTGACTAACCACACTCACTTTTACATCTGACCCCCCCTCCGCCCCCCATGGAGCGGCTCCGGGGCCAGGAATGGTCCGAAAGGAAAGGTTTGGGTCTAAACTAGAGGGGGAGGATGACAAAGTCATCCTTGTTGAGTGACAAGTCAACATCTGTCTGCTGCTTTGGTAGGACTAGCATTCACTCAGTTTTCTTCGGTAACGACCCCTCATTTTGCACTGGGGAACTACCCAGCCCTGTTCTCAATCTGTGTGGTTTGGGCAAGGTAGACTCCTTTCCCTTGAGTTTGACTAATTGACATTGCCCGTTTCCCTGGTTACGGTGCTTGATTCAAGGAAGGACATATGACCCAAGTCAGTTCAGTAAGATTTAGTCCCAGAACTTTCGCTGCAGCTACAGGGAAAGAGGGTTCTGCTGGTGTCTCATGGTATCTTCCTTAGTACTGATTGTGGCCATGCTTGCGGACACCTCCTACTTCAAGGACTGGAGATCTTCCCCTGAGGGTTTTCTCTGATGCTGTCAGCGCTTGCATGGGATAAGCCGAGGTGCAGTGGAGGTAACGCCCCTGGGAGCAGCCCTCAGCCAATCATGAGTAGGGGTTGGAGAACCAGTACCCCAGCTCCCTTGACCCTGGAATGGGACACATGTTCTGTTCTATGCTCAGTGGAGTGTGGACTGAATCACCTCACAGAGGTCCCCGTGCTTTTGACCATCAGTTGTCCATAGTGATAAACTGCTCATTATTGCACCTTCCTTTCCTTCCCTCTCCCTTCCCCATCCTCCTACCAGAGTTTTCTGGGGCCGCTTCCCAAACAAACCACTTACCCTTGAATCCTTGTCTCAGAGTCTGCTTCTGAGAGAACCCAGCCTAAGAGAGAGACCGACCCATGTTGCCATGATAGGACAAGGACCTGCCTCAGAATTCAGTCAACACAGAAGACATAGTGCAGAGAAAGAGAGAGAATGAGAAACATATCAATGTCTCAAATATACATGAGACATACTTATGCTAAAAAAGTTCCACTATATACTAAATACTAAAATAATACACTAGAAAACAATTGTTAGTATTAGTATGTCTATAGTATATTAGTATGTGTATTAGTATTATATTTGAGACATAGGTATCCTATGTCTCATAATGGACATCTGGATCCAGCCATGCCTGAAGGTTACATTACCCTCAGATTTGCCCTAAGACAAAGCACGTAAGAGCAGGGTTCCAAGGTCTTCTTTGTGACTCTTCTCATATTTATTTTCTGTGCTTTCCTGTATGGCCCCAAATATCCATCCCCACTGTTCTTGCATCAGCTCATACGGTCCAATGACAGGAATGCATTCCAAGGGCTGTTGGACCTTTGCCTTAAGCGAGAGAGGGTGACAGCCACCAGGGTGGCAGCCAGTTCAAATCCTTCGCCGCAATTTCATGCAGATAACCTTGTGGCAGCTTCCTTTTCACTGCTGTGCTCTTGTCTGCCAGCCAATCTCAGGCCTGGGTATCCCCCAGGAGATGTTAACTCAATCTCCCTTATCTGCTTGACTAACTGTCACCTTGACACATCACTGAGCTGGTGATGAAGACCTTAATTAGTACATGTCTCCAGGCCTCGCTTTTTGCCACCTCTTCTTCCATTTGCCCTCTCTGCACCTCTCTCTTGTCCCTTCTCTTTACCATCTCCGAAGAGAAAACCCTACCTGCTACTTAAGGACGATGCTGTTTCTTTGACTCTCCATCCCTCAGTCTGTCGACTTCTTTCCAAGTCCCATGTTCAGAGCCATCTGTACTCACCATGGCAGAACATCTTTCAGTACTATCCCACTGCATTCTCCCGTCCAGCCTCTGGCCACCAGGATGCCCCGTTTGCAGACAAGGATACAGACTCAGAAAAGTTACCCTTTTAGCCCCGGAGCAGGCCTGGTTCAAGTCCCCCCTCTGTTGCTTGCTAGCTGTGTGAGTTACTTAACCTTTCTGTTTTGGAGGCTACTTATTTCCCACAATGGAAACAATAGTTTCCTTTAGCCAACCAATGCATCAAAATGTATTCATGGAACACTGTCAAGAATCTTAAGAGTCCTAGGACTCTTAGGGTCAAGTCAGATGAAGTCTCCTCCTATAAGTGATTCAAACATACCTGGAGAGAGAAATCTGAGGCTTTATGACAACTGAGAAAGGTCCCAAGCTAGGGCATGGCCAATGGCTTGATGGCGTGCTAACTGTTCAAGAGCGCTCCCAGCTCAAGAAAAAGGAGCTGCTCATAAAGACATTCCACTCTTCATTCCCCCTAAGAATCTTCCTATTGGAAACGATTGAGGAGCTTTTTCCATTTGGAAAACATTGGTGCATCTTCCAGGAGAAGTTGAAGCCTGAACGCCCACAGATGGCAGCCCCACCATTTCTTTGCACAGAGGAGATGAGGGTGGATTTGTCCCAAAAGCAATTGAACGGAGAGGATTTTTTTTTGTGGGCATAGGCTGGGGCACACTGGGAATTGGTCATTAAACCCTCTTTGAGTTAAGGAGCCATCCTTATGCTGCATCCTTTCCTCAAGGGACTGAATGGTCAGGGGTTGCACCCAACAATCTACCTCCTGCCCTTCTCCTCCCACTCAGCCACCACCATCTTGGACTCCACTGCTTCCAGAAGTTAGAAGTCCTCCTCCGCGACGTTGGCTGAATGTAATAATTTCTCCAGTTTAACCATAAAACCAGATGCCAAATACATAACATGGACAAAATGAGGAAAGAACAAGGGACAGACCATTTGGCTGTTGTGTGACTCTGGGGAACCGGAAACCCATGCTTTGTTGCACTCAACTTCCATTAATTATCCTTCGTGGGTTGTGTATTCTTTTTAAAGCTACCCCCGACTGAGAATGGAAAACGAAGACCTTTTCTTCGTTTCGCACGTTGAGACAATGGTATTATTAGCCCCATGTGGACTGTGTAACTCTGGGCAATCGAGATTTGTGACTCTCCATCCCTCAGTTTGTCATACCTATTTTAAAGGTCTATTGAGAAGATGTGTTAGAAGCTTAGCCCATGGCTGGACACAGCAGGGCTCAGTAAGAGTTGGGTGCTATGTGTTTCGTACACATTAACTGTCAGAGTAGCAAACGCGACATCAATAACCAGCGCAAGTCTGCCACATTTCGGGCCAAGGCACATGCAGCCCTGGAAATGAATGTGTACAGTTGCTCAAAGACCAGCCTTTCACGAGTAATGCGTTTTCAGGTGAAAGAACGAAGCCTCAGAAAGTTTGCTAAGCTAAAAGGGGTTAGATTACCTTTGCACGATGCTTTCTTTTCTTTTCTTTTCTTTTTTTTTTTGCATGATGCTTTCTTAACTGGAGTCACACAGATCCAGGTTTGAACCACAGCTCAGCCGTTTAGGACCTGGGTAGCCTCCAATAAATTCTGTTCTCTGCATTCCAGGTTTTACATCGCTAAAATTGAGATAACGATACATCCTATTTTGCCGTGCTATATCTTAATCCTAATCTTTATCCTTGATGCTTTATAGAACCAAGCGGAACAGTGGCTGACACAGTCATTATTAGTAATATAAAATCCATATCGTAACAACATAATTATTAGCATCAATAATGAGAGCAATGCCCACTTGGGTATTTAGGTAGGTGGAAGATTCAAGAATAAGAGACGTGTGACTAAAAGATTACTACCAGCTCTATGCATGCGTCCATTCAAAAAATAATTATTTATTCTCCTACTGTGTGCCGGACACTGCTCTAGGAACTGGGGGACACAGCAGTAAATATGATAGAAAATGTCCCTGGCCCCATGGAACTTCATGAGGGGCAGAATTGGGGAATGAGACAATAAATGGAAAAACTGTTAAGCATATAAATATTGAACATGTCACGTAAAGATCAGCTCTAAGAAGAAAAACTGTGGAGGTTAAGGAAAAAGGATAATGGAGAGATAGATGGAGGTGTGACTTAAGTGGTCAGGAGAGGTCCTTCTGCTGAGATGACGTTTGAGCAGAGACCTGTAGGAAGTAACAGAGTATCTGTGTGGATAACTGGGGGGAAGAGCATCCCTGGCAGAGGGAAGAGTGAGTGCAAAGGCCCTGAGGCTGGGGGTGGGGAGGCAGGACAGAAAACTAGTGGAGCTGAGGATGTCCAGGGAAAGGCCCTCCCATAGCACAGTACATGTTGCAGAAACTGGTCCACAAATCATCCTTTTTCAGGCTTGGTCTCAGAACCCAGCTTGGTAGCACTAACCGTCTGAGACATTGTGCTGAGGGGACACAGTATTACACAACTCAGGGATTCCAGCTAGTGGGCCTTCCAGTTCCTCTGGAAGTCACGCCCTTGGCATTTGCTAGAAATGGTTCTGGCGAGACGGAAGGCGCCAGACCCCCAGCCGCAGCCCCTGCCACATGGCCTGGCTGCGAGGCATATTAGGCAGAGCTTTGGAATGGTTTCCTCCCCATGGTTTCCCTGGGACTAAATGCCAATGATTCCCAGGGCTCACTCCCTGCGTGGCATCATTTGTGACGTCCGGGCCCAGAGTGTCCCAATTAGCAGCCCTCTGCTGCCCAGATGGTTGGGGGACACAGGAAGACAGAAGGGTCAGCAGCTCGGGTGGCTTTCCTGGAGTACGGCCCTTCCCTCTGCACAGCAGGCAAAGGCCACGGCTGGCCTCAGAGTAACTGCTTTCAGCGTGAGCGCTGCCAACTCACCACCTTCCAGAAGCCGAGAATTCCCTAAGAAGACCAAAGGTCTGAGATGTGCAGAAAAGGATAATTGGATGGAATGTGTCCCTGCCTCATGTTAATTCTCATCTGTTGGGCACTCCAAAGGGCTTGGGTCCCAGAGACCTAGGAATGTGCTCAGTTGTATCCATTGTGCAGCTGGGCAGCTGCGTCCCTAAGTTATGTCCGGTTAGGGACCCTTGCGGATGCCTTCACACAGTGATGGAGCCAAAATGCTGACCCCCGTCCTGAGTTCTTGACATGCAGGGTTTCCTTGAAGGTTCACAAGAGACCTATGAACAGGGAGGGGGACTATTGTCATGATGCCTCCTTTCTGCAGAGAATGACACAGAAGCCCAGAGAGGTTAAGTAATAACCTGTAAGTCACATATCTCTTACAGACGGAGTCAGGACTCAAACTTAAGTGGTCTGAATCCAGAGTCCATCACCCTTATAGACACCAACACTGCTCCCCAATCTCTCTTTGTCCCAGGGGTCAGTAAACTTCTTGTGTAAAGAGCCGAATAATAATTATTTTGGCTTTGCCAGACATGCAGTCTCTGTCACAGCTACTCAGCTCTGATCTTGTAGTGCGAAAGCAGCCGTAGACAATACGTAGCTGGATGTGTGTGGCTGCTTTCCAATACAGCTTTACTTACAAATGCAGGCTGAAGGCTGGGTTTGGCCCATGGGCCATAGTTGGCCCACTCCTGATGTAGGTGGTCATCCACTGGGCCTTGCGTGGAGCTCATCACGGCACCCTTCACTGGTTATAGGGCTGACTCAGTGTCTCAACCATATCATCTAGGACCCAGATTCATTTCACATTTTGCTCAACCATCCTTAGTCATATTGGCTTTCCATTAGCATACTTGTTGCCTCATGGTCACAAGATGGCTGCAGGAGCTTCATGTATAATATCCCCAAACTGCAGGGACCCAGGTCAGGAGCTATACAACCATTTCATGAGTTTCCCCCCACTCCAGCCCCCAACTGGAGAAGGAAGCCTCCTATCTGCACCAGGCTGCCTCTTTCATTTCATTGGTCAGCACTGAGTTCCAGGGTCGCCCCAAGATCCATCTGGAAAGTAGGGAGCATGAACGCTGTATGCTCACCCTGAGTCAGGGAGGGTCCCACATTCCCTCCAAATCTAGGGACCACCAGCCATTACAGAATCACGTTGTGTATGGTTTGGGGGTAGGTGACAACATCTGCTACACTCACAGCGATCAGTTTTAGTAGCAATTCAGAGGGGAAGTCCAACCTGCAGAAGCTCTGTGAACACCTTAGAACTTGTGCTAAGCCTCTGAGGTATGAGGCGTGGTGAGAGCCAGGAGCTGAGGCCGCGGTTGGGAGCCTGTCAGTAACTGTTAACACCCAGCTTCAGAGGGGCAGGTGTCAGCCCCAGAGTGGAGGCTGGAGGGGTTCCTGGGGAGGAGGCGGGGGGGAGACAGGTGTGAAAGGGAAGGAGGATTTAGCAGACAGGTCCAGCCCCCTCTCAGGTTCAGGCAGTGAGATTCCTGTGGTTTCAAAGCAGTAGGATCTCTCACATTGAAAGCACAGAGGATGACTGAGGCTTCTCAGAGCTGGCCCCTGCAGTCACTCAAGGGCATGGTCTGCCAGGCTCTGAATTGCCTCAACCCCTAAATCCAAACTAGGTCTTCTGCTTCAAGAAATTGCACGTGGAGGGCTTCCCTGGTGGCGCAGTGGTTGAGAGTCCGCCTGCCGATGCAGGGGACACGGGTTCGTGCCCCGGTCCGGGAAGATCCCACATGCCGCGGAGCGGCTGGGCCCGTGAGCCGTGGCCGCTGAGTCTGCGCGTCCAGAGCCTGTGCTCCGCAACGGGAGAGGCCACAACAGTGAGAGGCCCGCGTACCGCAAACAAAAAAAAAAAAAAGAAAGAAATTGCATGTGGAGAAATCAGAAGTTCTCGTGAGCTAAATTAAGCTTATGGTGCTCATGCATTCCTTGGGATGGGAGAGGAACACAAGACCCATTTCAAGGTATGCGAGGCCTGAAGTGAGACATTTGTTCTTCTTTGTTTAGATAAAGGTGTTTTGAGGTCTGGAGATGAACAACTATATACGTAAGAAATGTGAGTTAGACACTTGCTGTTCATTCATTCATTCATTCATGCATTCATTCAAGAGATGTTGATTGAAAGCATACTGTGTGCAGAGAACTGTTATAACTGATAGAGATTCAGCAGAGAAAACAATAGGTAAAAACCCCATTCCTCATGAAGCCTACTTTCTGGTGGAGGGGAGACAGGCAATTTAATAAATAAGAAAACTTCATAACTATTTCCTTGAGTTAGCAGTTTCACTTCTCTTAACCCATTTCCCAAATAGTTCCCTATACTCACTGTGTGTTGTGGGTTCATTTTACGTGTCAAGTTCCCTGGGCCACAGTGCCCAGATATTGATTGGGTCAAACATTATTCTGGATGTTTCTGGAAAGCAGGTTGCTCTTTATCATGTAGGTGGGCCTCATCTAATCAGTTGATGGTCTTAATAGCACAAAGACTGACCTCTCCCAAGCAAGAAGGAATTCCGCCAGTAGATGACCTTTGGACTTGACTGTAACCTCAGCTCTTCCCGGGACTTCCCTGGTGGTCCAGTGGTTAAGAACCTGCCTTCCAACGCAGGGGACACGGGTTCAATCTCTGGTCAGGGAACTAAGATCCCACATGCCACGGGGCAACTAAGCCCGAGCACCACAACTACTGAGCCCGCACGCCACAACTAGAGAGAAGCCTGTGCGCCACAATGAAAGATCCTGCATGCCGCAACAGAGATCCCGCGTGCCGCAAACTAAGACCCAACGCAGCCAATTAGATTAATTAATTAATATTTTTTTGAAAAAATCAGCTCGTCCCTAGGCCTCCAGATTGCAGATTTTGGACTTGCCAGTGAGCTAATTCCTAAAAATAAATCTTTCTATATATACATACACACATCCTGTTGGTTCTGCTTCTCTTGAGAACCCCGGCTAGTACACAGTTATTGTGCAAAGGGCTTCACAGTATTTATTCCCATTTGATTCTCACACAACCCTGTGAAGTAGGTCTTTTTAACTGCATCCTCATTTTACAGACGAGCAAAACAAGGCTTTTTAAGTTTGAGTCAAGAGCGAAGGCTAGATAGTGGGTAAGCCGCAAAGTCAGGATTTGGACCCTGGGCTGTGTGACATCAAAGTCTACACCCCCAAGCCCAACAAACCCACTCAGTCCCAGCAGCCACATGGTACAGCTACCCTACGTGGTTTCATGTGTGAGAGTGGAGGGTCTTCCACTTTCCCAGTGATAATATTCCTTACCTTTTCTGGGCGACAGATGCGTCGTGTGGCTTGAATTACATTTATGACAAGATTACAAGGGGCTGCCTTGATAAAAAATCCCTTCACCTGACCCTCTGGGAACAATCTCTGACTCTAAGTGTCAGGCTGTGCAGAAATTCAATGAGTCAAAAACGGCTCTCATCTGCTTTGGAGAAAAAAATCCCACGGTGAGCTTGTACTAAAGGTATGCACTGGGACATGCTTTATAGAATTTGGTGGTGAAAAGTGTAGCCCTAGCGATTATACTGCCTGGGTTCAAATCCTAGCTTCCCCACTTACTGGCTGTGTGATTCTGGGCAACTTCCTTAACCACTCTGAGCTTCAGTTTCCTAGCAGTAACTCTAAAAATAAATATCCACCTGTCTAGAGGCCTGATGAAGCTTAAATACAGCAGCACGTGTGAAGTTCTAAGTACAGTTCCTGGCAAAAATATAAGTGTTTAATCAACATCAGCTTTTGTTTCCGGGGTAGCAGGGATGGGTCCAGGTTTTATAGTGTGTGAGCTTATACAATGTTTGTGTATATATATGTTCGGAGGAGGTGCTATTTGAAGAAAATAACCAAGGAAGCTTGGGGTGGGGGAAGGTCAGTGTAATTGAGGGGCCGGGGAGCCTAAAGTCTGTAGTCTAGCCATTTGCTGTAGCAGCAATGTTTTCTCTTCATCATCTCCAGGTCCCCAAAGAAATAATGTCTTATGATAGTGCTCCTTTAATTTCCAAATCCCACTTGGTTATTTTCCTGACTGTGGGAAATTTCAGGGGATCAGTCCATGTGTCTTGCAAAGATGTGACACTCAGAAAGCAAAATTGTTGCAAGCACCTCCTCTGAAATGGCCTCCTCGTTCTGGGCCCCCCAGAGTGAATAGCACCTGTGATCTCCTCTCTCCGCTCCCAGGGTTCTCCCCTCTCAGGAATTAGATGGGCTTACAAAATAATTCTTGAAGGGACAGGGTTGGGCTGGGGGCTGGTGGTTGTGGTTGGGATGGGATTATTTTTAAGAGCTGGTTTCAATTTTGTAATATCATTCTCTTGGGCAACCAAGGTGTGTCCTTCATTGAATTCTCGACAGGGAGTGAGGCAGAGAAAACAATAAAAGAAAATGGAACAATACTTTCAATCCCTTATGCAAATGATGGTTTATCGTTATATGTGATAATTTTCACTTTTTGGCCTTGTCCTTCCTACCTTCTTATTTGATCTTCACCACAGTTCTGTGACATTAGCTAGGTTAGGGTTAGTCCTGTGTTACAGGTGGGGAGACTGAGGTCCGCAAGGCTTGGAGGCTTCCTTAGGCACCAGGGAGTGAGAAGTGGAGCAGAATCCACATTTCTTAGTGCATCTTCTTATGCATTTTCATTAAATCACAGAGATCCTTGGGATGTCTGGGTATTTTTAGTTCCATTTTACAGATTAGAAAACTGAGCCCTGAAAGGGAAATGACCTGTGTAAGATCACTTCATTTATCCATACCTTACCATCATCACCATCATTATCATCATCATCATTCACTTGACTTATAATAACAACAGCAATGACAACAACAATAATAATAATACCCATGTGCTCTGTATTAGGCAATGTTCTACCTGCTTTATTTTATTTTTGTATTTATTGAGGTATAGTTGATTTAAAATATTTCAATTTTTAAATATTTCAACATTTAGAATATTTTAAAAGTTTCAGGTGTATGACATAGTGATTCACAATTTTTCAAGGTTATACTCCCTTTATAGTTATTGTAAAATATTGACTATATTCCCTGCACTGGGCTATCCTTGTAGCTTATGTATTGTATACACAGTAGTTTGTGTGTTCTATTTGCTTTAAATGCATGAATTAGTTTATTCTTCATAAGAGTTCTGTGAGATAGATATTAACATTATTCCCATTTCATAGATAAAGAAACTGGGGCATAGAGAAGTAAAGTTGCTTGCTAGTGAGTGGCAGAGCCAAGATTAAAACCCAGGCAGCCTGATTCCAGAACACCCTCTTAGTCCCTCCATTAAGATGGTAGGTGTTGAGCTGATAAAGGAAGAGCCAGTGTCTCCAGATCTCCAGCCCATGATATTTTCCACCACTTCACAAGGCTTACCTTCTCCTTCTCCCTCCTGGTACTAACTCTGGGGCCATCTGAACCCCCTTCCCTACCTGTCTGCCCATCTTGCCTCTTGCTAAGTGAGCACTCATTTTGCTAGGAAAAGGTGTTCCTGACCAGAGGCTTAATATCCAACTCTACGCTCCCTAGCTATTTGACCTTAGACAAGCTGTTACAGCTTTCTGGATCTTGATGCCTTTGTCTGTAAAATGAGGAGAGTGATGGTAACTGGCTCCTTGGGTGTTGTCAGAATCATGAGAGAGGAAGTGGGTGAGGCCAATACTTCAGCACCAGGCGCAGAGGAAATGTTCATTATGTACTCACCCCATCAAAGACTCAGGAGGTAGCGCTTTAAGAATGAGGATGTGTATCAGTTAGCTTAGGCTATGGCATGCTGTGTAACAAACAATCTCCAAATCTTAGAGGCTTGTAACAGTATTCCTCAAACACACCATGGCTACCATGGGTCAGCTTCAGCTCAGCTCTACTCCATTTTTATTCTGGACTCAGGCTGAAGGATCAGGCTCTGTCTGGGATATTCTCAATCTTGTGACATAGGGAATAAATAGGCAGTGATGGACTACACAGGAGCTCTTAAAGCTTGTGCTCAGAAGTGGAATGCTTTTTTCCTACTCTTATTTCATGGGCCAAAGAAAGCCACATGGACGAGCATGGTATCTCTGGGGCAGGCAGTTATAATTCTCCCATGTGGAAGACCCCTTTAAGAAAGATTCCCTAAGGAGAGGAGCAAATATGTTTAATCATGTTAATTCTACCACAGTGGGAATTGAATAGGTGCAGTGAAGAACTGATGGGTATCACAAAGAAGAGTGAAGAGCAAAGACAGAGTAAGTGAATGTAACACAGAATCAGGGAGCAGTGGGACCCGTCTAGCTGGAGGAGAAGGTTCGTGTAAGGCTATTTGACTGAGAGTTAGAGACTACTCATTACATTGGGCATATTATGCAATGATTGAAGGCTGGGACAGTGGGGCCATGTTTTAACTACAACACAGTTTGCTACATCTGGAACAGGTCAGCAGTCAAGTTCCCTTAGGTTGGATATTATGGGCCCGTTATGTTCAACTCATTCATGGCTCTCTGTACCTCTTGCGTGTTCCACAAGTTTAGTTATTCCATTATCACCTTCAAGAATTTTACCGCAGGCTCATGTTGTTATGTATCACTTTCAGGAGTTTTGCCTTATCTTCGTTCTGCCAATAAGATTACTTAACATTAGTCATTTAAAGGTATTTGCTGGGCTTCCCTGGTGGCACAGTGATTGAGAGTCCATGTGCCGATGCAGGGGACGTGGGTTCATGCCCCAGTCCGGGAAGATCCCACATGCCGCAGAGCGGCTGGGCCCGTGAGCCATGGCCGCTGAGCCTGCGCATCCGGAGCCTGTGCTCCGCAACAGGAGAGGCCACATTGGTGAGAGGCCTGCGTATCGCAAAAAAAAAAAAAAAAAAAGGTATTTGCTTTTATAACTTAAATAGATTTATGTTCTGTATTGGTCTGCTAGGGCCGCCATAACAAAGTACCTCAGCCTGGGTGGCTTAAACATAAAATTTATTTTATCATGGTTCTGGAGGCTGGAAGTCCAAGATCAAGTTATCAGCAGGGTTGGTTTCTTCTGAGCCTCTCTCCTTGGCTAGTAGATGGTTGTCTTCTCCCTGTGTCCTCACATGATCTTCCCTCAATATGTGTCTGTGTTCTAATCACCACTGCTTATAAGGACACCAATGATACTGGATTAGGGCTCACCCTAGTGACCTCATTTTTAACTTACTTACTTCTTTAAAGACACTATTTCCAAATACAGTTACCTTCTGAGGTACTGAGGGTTAGTACTTCAACATATGGATTTGGAGAGGATCCAGTTCAGCCCATAACATGTCCCAAAGAAATATCATACCATGATCATATCATAATAACAATATCACCCCTCTCACTCGCCATAAATAGAAGCACCTAGAACAGTGCTTGGCACATAGCAGGTGTTCAGTATTTGTTGAATACAAGACAGAATGATAGTAAGATAAGTACAATTAAGACAGAATTATTTTATAACATTCTAAGTAGTTGCTTGAGTCTACTCTGAGTCTGAAGTTTCTCTCTTGTTTTCGGTAGAGAGATAACAAGCTCTAGAGGGGCATTAAAGACATATTAGTGACTGAAATTTCTGCTCTACTCAATTAGAAGGACCGAGAGAGGGCTTTCCTGGTGGCACAGTGCTTAAGAATCTGCCTGCCAATGCAGGGGACACGGGTTCGAGCCCTGGTCTGGGAAGATCCCACATGCCACAGAGCACCTAAGCCCATACGCTGCAACTCCTGAGCCTGCACTCTAGAGCCCATGAGCCACAACTACTGAAGCCCACGTGCCTAGAGCCCGAGCTCTGCAACAACAGAAGCCACCACAATGAGAAGCCCGCGCACCGCAACGAAGAGTAGACCCCACTCGCCACAACTATAGAAAGCTGTGTGCAGCAACAAAGACCCGATGCAGCTAAAAAAAAATAATAAAAAAACAAATAAATTTATTTTAAAAAAAGGACTGAGAGAGAATGATAAAGAGAATAACTCTCTTTATGTGATTCAGTGTTATTTTATTACCTTCTAAAATCTTCTCCCATCCCATTTGTAGTTTGTATTCTGCACTTGAGGAAACATTGGCCTGCCCACAGGACAAAGCCACACCCTTCAGGAACACAGAGTCTTCCTGATCTCTCTCCCTGCCCATCCCCTGCCTGTTTTCCCACCACCTTATACTCTAGCTGGCTCAAGCATGATAAACCGTCCCATACTTCTCCATCTCTTCATACTTTCCTCTACCTCTGCTAGGAACACCTGCCTCTACCCTACCAGCCTGGGGAACTCCTCTTCATCCCTCAGGACCCATCCAAAGATGCCCCTGGAAGATGGGTAACTTGAAAAATTAGAACACAAGCTAGCATTTGCGGTACAATTCCACCTTAAAGGGAAAAAAATACAACTGTATTTCTGGAAACCACACATAAGAACATATTAAAAAGTGATGGGGATATAGTGATTTATTTTCTTTTTGTTGATCTGTGGTTTCTGACACTTTGACAGCCAACATGTATTTTTCTGTAATCATAATAAAAAGTTACTTTTGATGTTTTAAAGGAGCAAGTGTCTTCACGTTTTCTTTTGGGAACTCTTCTTGAATATCAACCTGCTCCACAAGATACACACACACATGCACGCGCACGTGCATACACACACGCCCCAGATGGGCAAAGACAATCACATTATGCTAACTTTGCATTTTGCACATAATTCTGTTATTTCATTAATCACGTTGTTTCAAAATTATCTATTTACTTATCTCCTTCCCACCCCAGTCTGTGAGGCAGTATCATTTAGATGTTAAGACTGTGGATTCTGAAGCCTCAACTCCTGGGATGGCGTTCAGGACCCACCACCTCATCCATTCGTTCAGTGACTATTAAACATTTACCCTATGTCAGGCACTGTACTTGGAAGTCCAGGTACACTTGTATTCACACCAGACAAGGGCCCATGCCTCATGGAGCTGCCCACCAGGGCCTTGCCCAGCAGGCAGTAACCACTGAATATAACACATTAGCAAACTCAATAGTATATTAGAAGGTGTAAGTGCTGTGCGTAAATGAAAATGCAGGGCACAGGAAGAGGGACTGGGAGTGTGGAAGGGGGTGTGAGGGAGGAGGGATTAAAAGTTAAGGGGAGTTGTCAGTCTAGGCATCGTAGAGAAAGCAACATTTTTTTTTTCTGGCTGTGCCACATGGTATGTGAGATCTTAGTTCCCCCGACCAGGGATCAAACCTGTGCCCCCTGTACTGGAAGCATAGAATCTTAACCAGTAGAACACCAGGGAAGTCCCAAGGAAGCAACTTTTGAGTAAGACCTTGCCAGAGGTGCAGATCAGTGGTGGAGGGGCATTCCAGGGGCAGGGAATAGTCAGTGCAAAACACAAAAGCAGGCATACGCCTGGTGCTACGGACCGAATGGTGACCCCCAAATCCATATGTTGAAGCCTTAACCCCCAGTGTGACTATATTTGGAGACAGGGCCTTTAAGGAAGTAATTAAGGTCAAAAGAGGTCATAAGAGTGGACCCTGATTTCATAGGGCTGATGTCCTTATAAGAAGAGGAAAAGACACCAACAGGATGTACGCACAGAGAAAAGGCCCCGGGCAGGCACCAGAGAAGGGAGCCATCTACCAGCCAGGAAGAGAGGCTTCACCAGAAGCCAATCCTGATGATACATTGACCTTGGACTTCCAGCCACCAGAACTGTGAGAAAATACATTTCTGTTGTTTAAGCCTCCCAGTCTGTGTTATTTTGTTTTGTCAGTCCAAGCAGACTAATACATCTGGTATTTTGGAAAAGTGGGAAGGAAGCCAGTGTAACCTGGGGCAGATTGAGTGACGGGGCTGTGGTGGATGATGAGGAAAGACACTTCCTCAGAGGTCCTGATGAGGTGGGGGGGGGCAGGTCCTGTGGGGCCTGGGAGGCCATTGTATGGATCTGGCTTTTGCTCGGAGGGAACTGGGGACCCATGATGGCGTTTTGAGCTGAAAAGTGACACACTTCAAATAACGCTCCAAAAACATTGATCACTGAGAATAAGTTGTAGTGGAAAGAGAAAAAAAGCAAAGCTTATCATATTTAAATATTTATTAAAAGTCTCTGTCTCGCTCCATGTCGGGTGACTGCCTGGAGTCTGGAGGCGGGAAGGGGCGACCCCGCCTGGGATCAGTAATGATCCTCTGTTCCTTGGAGGCGCAGCCTAGCCAAGGGAGGGAAGGATTTGAGCGACGGCCAAGCCGGGATCTGGAATTTCCGTGGGTCTCCTTTCCTGGCTTTCTCAGAGGAGCCTTCGCTTCTGATAGTGACCATGGGACTGACAGGGTCTTGGTGCTCCGGCCGGGTGTTAGGCCTGTGCCTCTGAGGTGGGAGAGCCGAGTTCAGGACATTGCTGAGACCTCCCGGCTCCACATAATATCAAACAGCGAAAGCTCTCCCAGAGATCTCCATCTCAAAGCTAAGACCCAGCTCCACTCAACGACCAGCAAGCTACAGTGCTGGACACCCTATGCCAAACAACTAGCAAGACAGGAACACAACCCCACCCATTAGGAGAGAGGCGGCCTAAAATCATAATAAGGTCACAGACACCCCAAAACACACCACCAGACGTGGTCCTGCCCACCAGAAAGACAAGATCCAGCCTCATCCACCAGAACACAGGCACCAGTCCCCTCCACCAGGAAGCCTACACAGCCCACTGAACCAACCTTAGCCACTGAACCAACCTTAGCCAAAAACAATGGGAACTACGAACATGAAGCCTGCGGAAAGGAGACCCCAAACACAGTAAGTTAACTAAAATGAGAAGACAGAGAAACACACAGCAGATGAAGGAGCAAGGTAAAAACCCACCAGACCAATCAAATGAAGAGGAAATAGTCAGTCTACCTGAAAAAGAATTCAGAGTAATAAAAGCCATACATGACAAACCCACAGCCAACTTTGTTTTCAACGGTGAAAAACTGAAACCACTTCCTCTAAGATCAGGAACAAGGCAAGGTTGTCCACTTTCACCGCTATTATTCAACATAGTCTTGGAAGTTTTAGCCACAGCAGTCAGAGAAGAAAAAGAAATAAAAGGAATCCAAATCGGAAAAGAAGAAGTAAAGTTGTCAGTCTTTGCAGATGATATGATACTATACATAGAGAATCCTAAAGATGCTACCAGAAAACTACTAGAGCCAATCAATGAATTTGGTAAAGTAGCAGGATACAAAATTAATGCACAGAAATCTCTTGCATTCCTATACACTAATGATGAAAACTCTGAAACAGAAATTAAAGAAACACTCCCATTTACCATTGCAACAAAAATAAGAAAATACTTAGGAATAAACCTACCTAAGGAGACAAAAGACCTGTATGCAGAAAACTATAAGACACTGTTGAAAGAAATTAAAGATGTTAAAAACAGATGGAGAGATATGCCATGTTCTTGGATTGGAAGACTCAACATTGTGAAAATGATTATACTACCCAAAGCAATCTACAGATTCAATGCAATCCCTATCAAGCTGCCAAGGCATTTTTCACAGAACTAGAACAAAAAATTTCACAATTTGTATGGAAACACAAAAAACCCCGAATAGCCAAAGCAATCTTGAGAAAGAAAAATGGAGCTGGAGGAATCAGGCTCACAGACTTCAGACCATGCTACAAACCTACAGTAATCAAGACAGTATGGTACTGTCACAAAAACAGAAATATAGATCAATGGAAAAGGATAGAAAGCCCAGAGATAAAACCCACACACATATGGTCACCTTATTTTTGATAAAGCAGGCAAGAATATACAGTGGAGAAAAGACAGCCTCTTCAATAAATGGTGCTGGGGAAACTGGACAGCTACATGTAAAAGAATGAAATTAGAACACTCCCTAACACCATACACAAAAATAAACTCAAAATGGATTAAAGACTTATAATATAGGTCTTTATATATAATATAATCAAAATGTAAGGCCAGACACTATAAAACTCTTAGGGGAAAACATAGGCAGAACACTCTATGACATAAACCACAGCAAGATCCTTTTTGACCCACCTTCTAGAGAAATGGAAATAAAAACAAAAATAAACAAATGGGACCTAATGAAACTTAAAAGCTTTTGCACAGCAAAGGAAACCATAAACAAGACAAAAAGGCAACCCTCAGAATGGGAGAAAATATTCATAAATGAAGCAACTGACAAAGGATTAATCTCCAAAATTTACAAGCAGCTCATGCAGCTCAATATCAAAAAAAAACAAACAACCCAATCCAAAAACGGGCAGAAGACCTAAATAGACATTTCTCCAAAGAAGATATACAGATTGCCAACAAACACATGAAAGAATGCTCAACATCACTAATCATTAGAGAAATGCAAATCAAAACTACAATGAGGTATCACCTTACACCAGTTAGAATGGCCATCATCAAAATACCTACAAACGACAAATGCTGGAGAGGGTGTGGAGAAAAGGGAAACTTCTTGCACTGTTGGTGGGAATGTAAATTGATACAGCCACTACAGAGAACAGTATGGACGTTCCTTAAAAAATCAAAAATGGAACTACCATATGACCCAGCAATCCCACTACTGGGCATATACCCTGAGAAAACCATAATTCAAAAAGAGTCATGTACCACAAGGTTCATTGCAGCTCTATTTAAAATAGCCAAGACATGGAAGCAACCTAAGTATCCATCCACAGATGAATGGATAAAGAAGATGTGGCACATATATACAATGGAATATTACTGAGCCATAAAAAGAAACGAAATTGAGTTGTTTGTAGTGAGGTGCATGGACCTAGAATCTGTCATACAGAGTGAAGTAAGTCAGAAAGAGAAAAACAAATACAGTATGCTAACACATATATATGGAATCTAAAGGAAAAAAATTGGTTCTGAAGAACCTAGGGGCAGAACAGGAATAAAGATGCAGACGTAGAGAATGGACTTGAGGACACGGGGAGGGGGAAGGGTAAGCTGGAACGAAGTGAGAAAGTGGCATGGACATATATACACTACCAAACGTAAAATAGACAGCTAGTGGGAAGCAGCCGCATAGCACAGGGAGATTAGCTCGGTGCTTTGTGACCACCTAGAGGGGTGAGATAGGGAGGGTGGGAGGGAAATGCAAGAGGGAGGAGATATGGGGATATATGTATAGCTGATTCACTTTGTTATAAAGCAGAAACTAACACACCATTGTAAAGCAATTATATTCTAATAAAGGTGTGAAAAAAAAAATCTCTGTCTCTGTAATGGTGTATTTCCCCCAAAATTTTTCTGATGCAATCAAAAGAGAAATGTTGGGCCAATGCCATTGTGACAAGAATTTTTCAGATTTTAACTATGAGAGGTGATGGATGCATTACCTAATCTTATCGCGGTAATTATTTCTCACAATATATATGTATCAGTTCATTAAGTTGTACACCTTAAACTTACGCAATGTTATCTGTCAATTATATCTCAATAAAGCTGGGAGAAGAAAAGAAAGAGTAGTGAAAAACTAGAGCAGTTGGAGGCCAATCATGTCACTTGAGGGGAGATGATGGTAGCTTGGGTCCGGGTGGAGGACAGAGCAGATGTGAGATTGACAAGTCATAAAGGATATAGTGTGTGGGTGTGAGAGAAAGAGGAGTCAGGGATGATTCCTAAGTTTACGAGATGAGCAGGCAGAGAGGGGCAGCCACTGACCACTGAGATGCGAACACTGAAGTTCATTGGTTCTCAACCAGGGATGATGTCGCATCTGGAGACAGTGTGTGTTGTCAAGAATTGGGAAGTGCTACTGGCTTCCAGTGGGTAGAGGCCAGGAATACTGTTAAACACACTTGCACAGGACAGCCCCCCGCCACAAAGAATGATTCAGCCCACATGTCTATAGTCCTGAGGTTGAGAAACCCTTACGTAATAGGTAGAGCAAGGTTGGGCTGGGAGTGAGACACATATCACAGGGAAAGTCAACAGTTAAGTTTTGGACACACTCACTTCCCTTCTTGACTGGTATGCTGGTTGTGTGATGTTGGGAAATCATTTTACCTCTCTGGACCTCAGTTTTCTCATCTGTACAATGGGAATAAAAGTTCTACATACCTCATAGGGGGTTCATGGAGTATAAAAGTAAAGCAATCAGAATGATGTCTAACACAGAATAAGTGCTCAATACATTTTAGCCATGATTACTGGAGGGGAGACTGTGCCTTATTCTTTGTACATCCCCAGCACTGAGAACAAGGCTGGACACAGTAGGTTCTCAGTGGATGCTTACTGACTGAAGTGCTAAATTGATCTCAGGGTTTCTGTCTGACTGTGCGTGGGTTTTTCCAGGGCCCACTCAAGCTAGAAATGAAAGGTGAATGTTGAAAGTCAGGTTGGTCATCTTATTTCCCAGCAGCCTGGGTGAGGAAAGGCCAAGCGAAGTTTCCGTTGAAACCTACTAGCAGGAAAGCGTGGAGAACGAGGGGCCAGGTTCGGACAGGCCTTCCAAGAACCTCCCGCCGGCTCTGCCTGAAGCCTGGGCTTTTGGGAAAAAAATGAAATTTCATTTATTTGTGGTTTTGTAGTTTATAATTCAAGGGGCTTTACATGTCAAATTTTGTTAACTTATTATTTAATAGACAAATGTTTTATTAGGTCAACCACGAAAGAGATTACGCATTCTTTCAATCACGTCGTATGCAAGGTTAAACTGTCTTTTGTAACCGGAGTTTTTCCAATTGTTTCTGTCTGGTGACCTGTGAGCATTTCTTTTGGTCTCTAATCCCTCCTGCTTGGCTCCTTCTGGAGCCTGTTTTAAGTGGTTTCACAGCCCTCCTGTCCCTTCGCCTTGTAAATCATAGGGATGCTCTCACAAACACCAAACTTCAACTGGCCAAAGTGCAACTATGTGTCAGAGACCAGGGGTGGGATCGGGGGTGGGGAGGATGTTTCTATATTTCTTCATGAGCCACGCAAACAAAATCCCTGTCTTCACGTTGCTTACAATCCAAAGTCTGTTAGGATGACTTCAGGTGCAGGCAACAAAGTCAACTAGGTGTCCAAGGTTAAAATGTTCATATATGTATGCAGCTATAAGATACAAAATCTGGGGCTTCCCTGGTGGCGCAGTGGTTGAGAGTCCGCCTGCCGATGCAGGGGACACGGGTTCGTGCCCCGGTCCGGGAAGATCCCACATGCCGCGGAGCAGCTGGGCCCGTGAGCCATGGCCGCTGAGCCTGCGCGTCCGGAGCCTGTGCTCCGCAACGGGAGAGGCCACAGCAGTGAGAGGCCTGCGTACAGCAAAAACAAAACAAAACAAAGAATGAGAAAAGAGGGTAGATTTGATTCCAGCTTAGTGCTCTCTTATACTTGCAAGATGGTGGCCACACTTCTTGGCATGCCATCCAGACAGTAATATCCAGGTAAAAACAAAAATTATTTTTTCCTGTGTTTGGGATTTTTCTCATATTTTTATTTTAAAGTATTTCATATAAACAAATATATACATACATACATATACATATATGACTTTATTTAATTATATGTAATATGTATATGATGTATCTATTAAGCTTAAAGAATAGCAAAGTTAATGTTCATATAATTTACTAATCAGTGTAAGAAACACGACATAATTAAATTACTGAATCTTTGTGTGGGTCCATCTCCAATCATGTTTCTCTCCCTTCCCACTTGTTTCAATCATTAATCTGAATGTTGTATCATTACTTCATTATTATCCTTTCTGTGTTCCTTTATAAGAGCAAGACACCATTTCCACGAATACCCAAGACTTTCACTCCTATTTTATTGGTTAGAACAGGGTCGTAGGCTTGCCCATTAATCAATCACAGGCAAGAGAGTAGGGGTGACTGTGATCTGCTTCAGCTAGTCAGGATTTTTAGTTTCTTAATTTGAGAGAAAAATTATACAATTCCAAAGCTTGTCACAAATATTAAATCAGAACATGTATGTTAATCTGTCATGGTGTTGAGTTACTCAATTGGAATTAATAGCTCTTTCTTCTAATCTGTAGGCCAGCTGACACCTCCAACTGCCATCTTGTAATACACACACACACGCACACACAAACACACACACACAAACACACAACTCTAGAACTGGTTAGTCCTGACTATATATGTCCCCACTGAGTAACAGGTGTGTTTCTTTACCTCACTTTGCCCTCATTCTGCTGACAATGGTTTTTTTTAAATTTTTATTGGAGTATAGTTGCTTTGCAATGTTGTGTTAGTTTCTGCTGTACAGCAAAGTGAATCAGTTTTACGTATACATATATCCACTCTTTTTTAGATTTCCTTCCCATTTAGGGTTGACAATGATTTTTATATATCTGCTATATGCAGGACACGTAGGTGCCCAGAATATTATGATGAAAAAAACAAAAGTAGAAACCTTCCCAGGTGGGAGAACAAATATTATTCAAAGACATACAAAAAGATCACAAAATCATTATTCTAATAAACTCCATTAATGTGAGTTATGTGCTATGAATATGCACAATGGGGGCTCTATGGAGGGCTCCCCTGGAAAGTGATTGAAATGGGATCTGAAAGAAGAACACACATTAATTGGGCAGCGGCTGTGCTGTGCTGGAGCTGACCCACAGGCTACCTGAGAACTGAGAGTTCGACTTTTCAGGCATTTTGCAAGGTGTGTATTAAGCACAGTCATTATTAAGAATTCACTTATATATCCACTCCTGGGTATATATCTGAAAAAACCAAAAACACTAATTTGAGAAGATACATGCACCCCAATGTTCATAGTAACATTATTTACAAGAGCCAAGATATAGGAGAAAGCTCAGTGCCCATCAACAGATGAATGGATAAAGAAGATGTGGTGTATATATATACACACACACACACACACACACACACACACACACACACACACACACACACACAAGGAATACTACTCAGCCATGAAAAGGAATGAAATTTGCAGCAACATGGATGGACTTGGAGGGCATTATGCTAAGTGAAATAAATCAGAGAAAGACTGTTATGGTATCACTTATATGTGGAATCTAAAAACTACAACAAACTAGTGAATATAACAAAAAAGAAGCAGACTCACAAATATAGAGAACAAACTAGTGGTTACCAGAGGGGAGAGGGAAGGGGAGAGGGGCAATATAGGGATAGGGGGATAAGAGGTACAAACTGCTGGGTATAAAATAAGCTACAAGGATATATTGTACAACATGGGAATATAGTCAATATTTTATAATAATGCTAAATGGAACATAACCTTTAAAAATTGTGAGTCATTATATTGTACACCTGTAACTTATATACTATTGTACAGCAACTACACTTCAATAAAAATTTTTTAAAAGGAGAAAAGAATTAACTTATATAAACATAAAATTAAAGATATATTTAAAAAGTAATAAATTCTTAAAACTCATCACTTCCTAATTGTCATACTACACTTGACTCTTGTCTATGCTCTCAAGGTTACTTGTGACTATTGAAGCCATATGGTGGAAATATTCTATCACAATAGGCTACAATGCTTCTCTTTCCGACTCCGTGTTCAGTGACATCATGTTAATAGCTTGAAATTGGCCATGCCCACCATGCCCACAGAAATTGGCAAATGCTACAGATCAGGTTTTGGTTTTTATTGTTTGGTTTTCCCTCCAGAAAGCCAGTTGTTAAACACTTACCAGCACACCAGTGGGCAAAGGGAGGTTGAGGGAGAACATTCCAGGCAGTAGGGACAGCTTGTGAAAAGACCCCATTATGGGGTAACATGCTATACTTGAGACACTGAAATAAAGTCACTGAGAGTATGAAGAATCTCTACTTCAAAGGGTTTTGTGGACTAAATAGAAAAGCCTGTGTAAAAATCCATTTAACAAAGTTCTTACCACATAAGATTTCAATGATGATAGCTAAATTTTTTTAAATGTTCATCAGTGCCCAGTCTCTTCAAATGATAGCTCTTTTTTTTTTTTTTTTCTGGCCATGCCACATGGCTTATGGGATCTTAGTACCCCAACCAGGGATCGAACCCAGGCCCCCGGCAGTGGAAGCACAGGATCCTAACCATTGGACCACCAGGAAGTCCCCAGATGGTAGCTCTTTATGTCTTAGGCGCAGTGGATTAAGCAGCAGGGTGACAGATACAACTGGCTGCTTACCCAGTATCCATCCCCACCCCTCCTTCCTCAGCTTAACAAAGCACAACAAGTGCTCAGTTAAAAACTCTTTGTGATCTCGTGGTCCATGGAGTGAGGGGCAGCCATGTATTCAGTGTTGACCAACGTGACATAAACTGAGGGCCCCTGGGGAAGCTTGCCATTGGTGCCCACTTCCTGGATTCTCCTTTATACCAGGAATATGGACATAGGTGCTTGAAGACATAACAGGCGTTTTGTAGTCATGGGGTTACAAGCATAAAAATGAATGGAGGAGAAGAAAAAAATAAAAGGAAGACCCTGGATCACTGATGCTAAGGATAACGGGAATTGCGTGCCTCTGGACACTTCACACATTACCTTTGAAATCCCCTGTCGATTTCAGCCACAGAGGCTAGATGTTCTATTACTTGCAGCTGAATGCATTCCCCACTGATGCAAATGCATTTTGCAGCTGTACTGTATAATAAGCAACATGGCTATAAGAGATCCATCAGAAGACACTGAAACTTGCTACTGAAAGTATGGTCATGGACCAACAGGATCCAGCACCACGTGGGGGTTTGTCACAAATAAAGTCAGGACTCACCCCCAATCTCCTAAGCAAATTTTTTGTTTAACGAGCTCTCCAGATAGTCTTCCCATGATCATTCAAACTTAAGAAGTATTTTATTAGGAGACTCTCATGAAACAGTTAGACTCTCTAAACTTTTGGTTGGAGGACTCCTGCCTGATAATGGCCTAAGGATGAAGAACCAGAACTACCCATGTAAAAGTAGATTTTTTTTTTTTGATGCTATGCTGGACCCTATCCTGGACCTCATAAGACAATCAGCGTTTGCTCCAAGCAGCCACCCAAAGTGACTGCAAGATTACGCAGCACCCAGAAATGAAGCCTAAACATCCATCCTTTGATAAACACGCTCAGGCCCTTAAAAGTTCAAACTCTGTGTTGGGTCCTGACCTCTGAAATATTTATACACAGTGATGCACCTTCCAGATAACATCTCCTGGAATCTGCTTAGCAGCCTGGCCACAACTGGGAGGGAGTTAATAAATGCCCTGGTTGTCTACAGTTCAGCCAGAAAGCTTTTGCTGAGCCCCCAGACGCAGCTAAGAATAGCCAGGTTCCTTCTGGTCTTTGAGAGCTCCAAGATCAGAAATAACATCTCCTGCTCTCTTTCTTCCTTCTCTAGACTCTATGTTAGAGGCTCTCAGAGTTGGTACCATCCTGGATCACGCCCAAGAAATACCCTTGTTTGTTGGAATGGATTTAGCTCTTGGCTGGTTTCTTCCTTGTACTACTCCTTGCCAGACTAGTTCAATCTCGGGTCATCCCTGTTTGGGTTTCTTGATTAACTCCAAGGCTTCCAGGGAAAGGAAGAGACAAAATGCTTTGTTAGAGCAGCAAGGCCATGGGCCAGACCAGCCTCAGCTTATCTTCTCTCTCCAAGTAGACTCTTTTGAACAACCGTCCTCTACGTTAAGAGTTCTACCCTTCTCCCTGAGCCATCCCCAGACTAAAGGAGAGTCTGAGAGAAGGAGCTTCAGACCAACATCAAATCCCAGCTTGACCTCTCCCCAGCTGTGTGACCGGGAACAAGTGACTCAACCATCCTGAGCTTCCGTGTCCTTGTTTGTGACACGGGAATGATACCTCCTGTAGACGGCTCATGCCAGGAACTTCGTACAGACCCACTAGAAGTCCTGAGAGGGCAGGATTTTGCTTGTGTTGGCTACTCTTGTGTCTCCAACGCCTGGCGCCCTGAAGTTACTAAATAAACGTTTGGGGGGATAATCTATCCTCACAACAATCCCATGAGGTAGGTTCTATACCTCTCCCCATTTTGCAGATGTGGAAACTGAGGTTCAGAATGGTTAAGTCAGTAGTCCAAGGTCATCTAGACCTGTATGAGACAAAGCCAAGATGAGAACACAGACCAATCTGGCTCCAGAGCCTGTGCCAGCCATCCTATAGAGCTGCAGATATTAGACACTTGGACGTACGGACAGACATACCCGTCTCATGCACCGTGGGTGGTCAGTAGTCCTGGCTTCCTTTTCCTCTTGATCTCTTATATCATCTGCCCTCCCCACCCTGCTTTCTATCCTCCCACACTTCCCCAAATGCTACTTCCCATCGGAGAACAACATCAGGAAAGAAAAAAAAAGCTGTCTTAGCTTGGCTTCCTCAGGTCCCACTGGCTGATAGAAAGCAGGCCTTAAACCCAAGGGAGGGTGGAAAGGGGACATATTCATCTCCAGGAATCCCGGTGACACTGGGCATTTCCACTCCAGAACTTAGCCTTCTCCTTGTTAACCTCAACTTTTCCATCACAGATGACTTGTGGCCATATGTCAGCATCTTAGGATCATTCTCAAAGTGTGATCTATAGACTAGCTTCTTGTTAGAATTCAGATCCCTGGGTCCTGCCCCCAACCTACTGAATCCAAGTCTCTGGGGTGGGGCCCTAGAGTGTGCATTTTTAACAACCTCCCTGAGTGGTTCTCAGACACTCCAAAGTCTGGAAATCCCTGACATGGAACCTTGGGAAGTGGGGAGAGGGAAAGCCACTGGGACATCCACCTTCTCTTGCTCTCGGACGTTGGTGTTTCTGGCGCTCAGGCTTTCAGACTCAGGACTCAAATCCGGACTTATACCATTGGCCCCTGATTCTCAGGCCTTTGGAGTTGGACTGAATTACACCCCCAGCTTTCTGGGGTCTCCAGCTTGCAGAGAGTAGATGGTGGGACTCCCTAGCTTCCATACTTACGTGAACCAATTCCTATAATAAATCTCCTCCTATCTATCTATCTATCTATCTATCCATCATCTCCTATTGGTTCTCTTTCTCTGGAGAACCCTGACTAACACACACACACACGCACACACACACATTCACACACGTTTATATTGATATTCCATCCTAACTCTTCCCTTCACCTTTCTGAGTTCTTTTAAGGTCCATACTATCTCAGTTTTCCTTGGTGGCTCTGGGCATGTCCCTGAACCTCGCTGAGCCCCTGGAGCTATAAAATTGGGATAATAACCCTGCTTTATCTACCCCAGAAGGTGGTGAGATAATTGAGGGGCAGCCACTTTCTTTGAAAAGACTCAAGGGTTGTACAAATATCACGGGTTTTTATGATCATTATCGCAGCCAGACAGCGGATTCCGGGGCCCCTGAGACACCCCCTCCGAGGTGTTCCAAGCCCTTCTAATGCATATGCATGAGCCCATTCTACAGCTGGGCAAGCTGGCTCACTCTCACCTTTGGCAACATGACAGGGTGAGTGAAGGGCAGACCAGTTGAAGACATCAAACAAGATTCCTGGTGCCTGTTCGTGGACCCTGTTAAGTTTTACACATAAATCAACACGCCTTTGCGGAGGGAACAAAGGGAATTGGATTGGAAGACTTCAGGAACTTTGCTCCCAGAAGCTCTGAGTACTGCTTCTTCCTGAAAGGTACTTTGCTGCTTCCAGGCACTAATAGGATCAAATGACCTCATGCTAACTGGCCCAGGATTCCAGCTGTAAGATCCCACTGGATCTTGTATAACATTGGGTCGAGCTTCTCCACCAGTTCAGAGACAATGTCTGTTGCTTTAAATGTCATATCCCCAAAGAATTGCCCAAAGACCTGACACATAGTAGATGCTCAATTAATGTTTGTTGAATAAATGAATAAGTGATTAAACCAATGAATGAACAAAAGAATGAATAAATGTCTCCATGCCCCAGATAAGCAATAAGTACCTTATATATCCCCGGTCCACACCCACTGCCGACCTTGAAGGATTCCTATACTCTTTCCCTTATGAGTCCAGATGCAGCCCCAATCCTTGTGACAGCCACCTCCAATCATTCCTTCGTCAACTGTCAATCGAGGGCCTCAGATGTGCCAGGCACTGTTCTGGGTGCTGTGGAATACTGCACTGGATAAAAAGCAAAATCTCTTGTCTCTCGCTGCTTGCATTCTACTGGAGTTGGCAGAAGAAATGAAACCCATTTGCCCCCTGTGTCTTCCTGGAGTAGCCAGAGTCGGGGTCACGTCAGAGATACTTCATCCCCAGGCGTCAGGCATTGCTTTTCTTATCTCTACAATGGTCACTATGTTCTCTGTACACACTCCGGGTCTGAGCGTCTGATCAATTGCTAAGTCTTATCACGTTTACGTCCTCATATATTTTGAATCTGGTCATCTGTCCTCTTTGCCACTCCCTAATCCAGGACACCATCAGCACTCACTGGGCAGCTGCCTCAGCCCCTACTCCTGCCATCCTTCACCTCTTTATCTTCCCAATGGCTTGGGCAGAGCACCTGACACGTAAGACATTGGATAAGCGTGGCATCGTATTTTTGTTTTGACAGCCGAGGGCCAATACAAGGGAGCCCAATACTATAATTCTGTAATTTCTGCAGTTACAACTGAGATAGTAGAGTCAGAGGCTAAGCGTGCAGACTCTGGGGTCAGACTTCCAACAACAAATGTTGGCCTTTGCTACTCCTTTGTGCGTTCTTAACCTTAACCTTAACCTCTCTGCACCTCAGTTGCCTCATCTGCAAAACAGATACAAATTATACTTCTAAGCTTATTGCAAAGTTTATGCCCATTAATAGATGTAAAAGGTCTGAAGCATGACGTCATAAGCACTATATAAGTGTTATCCATTATTGATGTTTTTTTTATCGGGCAAAGTGTTGTGAGGGCAATTAAATAAGACAAAGTACATTACGTGCTTCTGAACAGATATTTTTGTTGTTTTCTCTGGTCAGGCCATTTAGCACTTTTGAATGAATTACTCACACACAGAACGTTTTGAGTACTCCTGGGCACGATGGGCAAATTCCATAGAGACACACCCCAGCCCCCCCAAATGCATTCTCTTCCAATCTCTATTCCCAAACTAATACATATCCCTGGAGCTCCCTCCCTATTAATCACAGGAAGGGTGTTGCTTCATGCTCACCCACCCCAAGCGCGCCCAAATATTCAAGCTCCCTCATTCTCTGTTCCTGAACATCAACTCTCCTTGCAGTGGGAGAAGACCCCTGCATGCTGATCTCCACGTGCAACTGCTGGTCAATAAATTCTGGTATCTCTCCCACCTCCCCCCACCACCATTTTTTTCCTCTTTGACTATTCCCAAGTCCTCTGTCAGTGTCTGTTAGATTTTCGTTGGTGAAAAAAAATTACTTCCTAAAATGTTCAAAAGTCTTTCCTCGGTTTGTTATTAAAGCAATTATCTAGCATAACACAGTGAAATCGCAAAAGGTATTCTAATGGGAAACAAATGCTCCAGACAAGCGACCGACTGGACTGAGAATCTTTATTGAAAAATGAGAGGAAAGCGATTAGTGGGGAAAGGCAAGGAAGGAAAGATTTTCCACCTGGCCTTGGACAGTACATCAAACGGCCGTCAAAAGGATGCTATTTATAATCATTATTGCTCTGTCTTTGGAGCCCTGTTAGTCCAGCCGTGCCTCCTGTCTATTCCTGTCTTCCTTACCCACTCCCCCTCCCCACCTCTGCCTGCAACCCAGTTCACGTGGCTGCCATCTTTTAGGGCTAGGTCACAAGGGGCCATGTCCTGGAGAAAGCTTGCATGGTTTGAGGCCCGCTTGCCAGCGAGACAGGTTCCCGTGTGTCTTCATGCAGACCTCAACATCTTTAAAAACTCATTTCAACTTTCCAATAGGTGAGTCCCAACAACAAAACACAACACCCAGAAGATATGCCAGACTGTATGAATGTCCAATGGAAATTCCAGTTTTCTGGGATTGGGGGCTGGAGTAGAACAAATGCCACAGGACAAAAAGCCAAGGGGAGGATACAGTAATTCCACAAACATTGATCAGGCGCTTATGATGTGTGCATTGCTATACTTAGCACTGGGAAGATATTGGTGAAAATGAAAGTTCCACAGAGCTCTTTTAAGTGCTGACACTAGTGTAGAAGGTAGATTTAATCTTGGACCAACTCCTGTTCATTGGCCAGTGCTACCTGGAACCATGACTTGCAAAGATTCTGTGCTTGGAAGGAAATAACTCTGTGATTGATTATTGATGCCTGCCAAGGACACAACAGGAGCAATGGCAACACTCTGCATATATGACAAAGCTTGTCTAGCACTGCTCTTCTCACACTTCAGGGTACATGCAAATTAACTGAGATCCTGTCGAACTGCAGATTCTGGTTCAATAGATCTGGGGTGGAGCCCAAGATTCTGCATTTCTCCTGGGGGATGCTTATGCTTCTGGTCTATGGGTCTCACTTTGAGTAGTGAGCGTCTAGTGGAAACTACCAATGAAACCACCACTTTTCGCATGGTCACATAACTTTGTCTAAATCATTGTACTGGAGAACAAGAGATTCCAGGGTGTATTCTGAAAGAGCAATTCAGCATCTGGTCTCTGAGGTTCCTGAAATTGAAGGCAGTGGTCCAGCCAGCTCAGATCTTGAACAGGTGGCTTCCATTGATTGGCTGAGAGCAAATGAAGTTTCCCAGAGGGCTACACCCTTGGCTCAGAGCCCCAACCAGAAGTTCAGATGTTTTTCCAAATCAACTCCAAGGCTTCCACATGTCTCTGGGGGCCTCCCAGGCACTCTGTCCAAAGCTCTAGAAGGTTACATTCCTGGGTGAGTCTTTGGGCAACACCACCTCCCCCTCAGCTGAACAGATGATCACTTCAAAGGTCTTCTTTCTTGTGGTATTTTAGTACCTCTGACCTTGGCCAGGAACCATGAGCCCAGAGGCATAGGAAAGTGAAAAAGAAAAGAGAAAACATTGTTCATCAACTTCCTCACTTCCACCAAAACAAACTTTGCCAAAGCGTTTTGCTTGGGCTAAGTTTGAGTTTGGATGAAGACCCAATGACAGCTTACAGAGTCAGTTAACACTTGATTTAGTTCTGCACCTGAATCCTACTATTCTTGGAAGAGCAGAAGGCACCTACCTGGTAGGTGGTGTGGTATTTAAAATATTTCAATTGCTCAAAGAAAATATCCTAGCCATGCAGTGAGAGGAGTGCCACAATGTACCAGAAGATCTGTTCTGGGTGTCCAGAGATATGCCTCTGCTGAGCAGGAGTGGGTAGAGAAGAAGTAAAGAGCAGAGGACTTGGAAATCAAACTTCTGGGGTTGAGATTCTGCTTCACTGCTACATCTCATACTCTTTCCTGCTCATGTGCTGCCGTCTAGCTGGACTGCCCATCTTTCTCTTCCTCTAAAAAGCTCATTCCTACCCCAGTCCCTGTGTTCCTGCTAGGCTTTCTGCTTGGAAGGATCTTCCACAATCTTACAGCTGCTTCCCTCTCATCATTTGACTTACACCTCGCCTATCACCTCTTCAGAGAGGTCTTAACTGGTCATAGTGGCTGAAGGAGCCCTCTGGCCATACTTGAGCACATTGCCCTAAATAGTTTGTTTCAAAGCACTTATCTCTATCTGAAATTGAATTGTAGTTTAAATTTTTTTAATTTATTTGTTTATATGTTAACTATCTGTATTTTCCTCTAGAATATAAGCCCTGTGAGGGTAGAAATTTGTCTTCTGTTCACTGGTGTATTTCCACATACCTTGAAGAGTTCCTGACACATAGAAAGTACTCAATATATATTTATTATTGCTGTTGAATAACTGATCTCTCTGACCATAGTGATTTGTTCAGGGATGATCATGTGATTAAGACAAAGCCAATAGGAGTGTTTTCAAGACTGTTTCTCTGTGGTTAATGGAAAGGGAAGTCACTTTCCATGGACTAAATGAGAAGGATGTGGGTGCTGGGCTGTAAGCAGTCATCTGACCTGTTGGGTGGAGAAAGGCTGTCCAAGAGATGGATTCAGCACCGCACAAGACGGGAGCCTTTCCTGAACCCAGGAAGACCTCCCTTTGGCCTTTTAAGTTACAGGGACGATGCACCACCTTCTACCTCCCTTCCCCATCCCCCCAACCCCTCATAAAAGCTTAAATTGAGCTGGGTTTCTGTCGTTCAAAATTGACACAATCCTGAGCAAGACATGCAGGGTGGTGTCAAGATCTGTGTTAAGTCCCCCTCTACCCCTTCTTGGCTAGGGGACCCTGCCGTAGGTCAAATGCTGGTCCCCCCTCCAAAATAGGTCCACCAAGAATCTGTAAATGTGACATTTGGTCAAAGGTTTTTGCAGATGTAATTAAATTAGGGATCTTGAGATGAGAGATCCTGTATTAAAATTATCCAGGTGGGCCCTAAATTCAATGACAAGTGCCCTAACAAGAAAACCGCAAAGGGAGATTTGAGAAACACAGAGGAGAAGGCCATGAGCAGACAGAGGCAGAGGCCGGAGTGATGCAGCCACAAGCCAAGGGATGCCTGGAGCCACCAGAAGCTAGAAGAGGCCAGGAACAGATTCTCCCCTAGAGCCTGCAGAGGACACCCTGCCAACATGTCGATTTTGGTCCAGCAATACTGATTTTAGACTTCTGGCCTCCACACCTGTGAGAAAACAAAATTCTGTTGCTTTAAGTCACCAAATTGGTGGTAACTTGTTACAGTAGCCACAGGAAACTAACACAGACCTCCAAACCCTTCTCAGTTTTCAATTTCCTTTTCAGGAAAATCAGGATAATAATTCCTGCCATGTTTTCATCAAAGAAGGCATTACACGAAGTCAGATTAACCTGGACCCAAATCCCAGCTCCTAGCTGGGTGACCTCAGACAGCCATTGTGTTCTCCAAGCCACAGTTTCTTTATCTGTGCAATGAATGCTTTTCCAACATTCTCTCCATAGGTGTGTCAGAGGATTAAATGAAGACGATGCAGCTAAAGTTCTGTGTCTGGTGCCTGGCACATAGTAAATGTTCAGTAAATGAGTAGACGATTTTAGATGAAAGCGTGCTTGCATTTGCTTGCAGTGACGTTGCCCTCTTGAAGGAGTCACCGTCAAAGGAAAACCTTGAATTATAATTTCAGGAGAGCTCCTGAAGTACCAAGGAGCAGTGCATTGTCATCTTTGTTTGTTTGTCTGTTTTGTTTTTCTCTTTTCTCACTGTCACTTTTTAGATCGGTGACTTTTGAATGTCAGGGTTATCTGCCAAGGTGACGGATGAAGAATTATTCAGAGAGATGGATAAACACACAGATCACTGGATTCCACCAAACATTCCTTAACTGAGAATTCAGGAAGTAAGACCAGGAACCTGGATTTCAAAGAAGCACAGCTACATGTGGGACCTACTCTTTTAGATCATTATTCCTATTATTATTACTTAGAAAACAGCTGCTGAAAATATGCCAGATACCACCTACCACCACCACCCCCCTCCCCAGAGGCTGTGCTTGGATCTCCTCTGCCAGGAATCAGCCAGAGACAGCCTCTCCCCACGGCTGCGTCCCATCGGGACCGTTTTCAGGGAGTCAGTGAGAGTTTTCTTCAGCTCACACCGACCCTGTGATGTGGTGTTCCCTGTCGGGCAGAGCGGAGGGAACACATGCAAGAAATAAACCACATAAAGAGCAATGGAATCCGTAAATCTCCAGCATATGTTGTCTGGTTCCTTAATCTCAGTTGCAGGACAACAGCCAGGATCTGGAATCACAGCTGCCCCGTCACAGATCCACAAGCCGCCCCAGTGCCTCCCGAAGGCCCTTTGCTAGAAGGAGAGACTCGACATCAGGAAAAGCTTGGTATCCATCCATGACGTAGCATCTTCTTCCTTTTGTTTTTTAAATGGAAGAGGCAGAAACTTGAAGAAGTGAAAAGACAGTGTTTAACGTCTTTGCTCATAGCCGAGGATGCACAGCTGTCTGGGATGCCGGGCTTGGCGGTAGAAACCACTTGGGGTTTCCAAAGGCAAACTGTTTTGAAGGGAAGCTGCTCCCTGAATTCAAATTCTGCCTCTGCGTTGTAGACATTTATTTGTGTTCCGGCTTACCCTGAGCTGAATTAGGAAGAGCATAAAATATTGCTGGTACCCATGCCTCGAACTAATAAGGAACAACTAAAGAAACACTCAACAGGCCTCCTATCTCAGGAACAATAGAAAGGGTTCATACTCAGCCTATGTCACTCATTTGCATGCCAGATCTCCAGAAAGTTTTGAGTGTGCTCCAGGCACTGGGGCCTGAAGGGTGCCAGGTAGTGTTGGATCCACTGAAACCCCAGCCTCAGCACTGGATTAACTGAATGGGCTCTGGTGCCGACTGACAGACTGTGAATCCTAGCTCCCGCATTTCCTGGATAACTGCACCTCAGCTTTCCCAATCGGTAGAATGGGCACAGCAATATGACCTCCGACTTTGGATTGTTGTGAAAATTAAATAAGCCCGCCCAGAAAAGCATCTTGAAAGAGGCCCACTTCTGGGACTTTCCTGGTGGCGCAGTGGATAAGAATCCGCCCGCCAATGCAGGGGACATGGGTTCAAGCCCTGGTCCGGGAAGATCCCACATGCCGTGGAGCAGCTAAGACCGTGAGCCACAACTACTGAGTCTGTGCTCTAGAGCCCACGAGCCACAACTACTGAAGCCCACACTCCTAGAGCCCGTGCTCCGCAACAAGAGAAGCCACCGCAATGAGAAGCCCACGCGCTGCAACAAAGAGTAGCCCCCGCTTGCCGCAACAAGAGAAAGCCTGCACGCAGCAGTGGAGACACAACGCAGCCGAAAATAAATACATAAAGATCTTGGTGAAAATGAAAAATGTTTCTTTAAAAAAAAAAGGAAAAAGGAAAGGGCCAGCTTCATATGCAGTAAGTTCTCCATGTGCATTAACTAGTCATATTATCTTGGGACGTTTTCCTAATTTCTCTGAGGCTAAAATGGGGCTGATTCTTCCTGATTCACAGGAGTGTGGCCAGGTGTAGATGAGGCAGCACGTGTTCCATGTATAACATGGTGCTTGGGACACATCATAGGTGCTCCGTCAAAGTCAGACGGAGTGCATGGGTAGATGTTTCATTTGCAAATACTTTCAGCAAGGAGCAGTGGGTGTCACTGAGTTGCCAGCAAATAGAAAATAAAAGAATCTCTGTTCCTGGGCAGAAAAACACTGCACACAATCAATGATTCAGGGTAACCGTATGGCCATGATGGTCGGAGGCGTACATGACAGAATGAAATCTGTATCAAACCCAGCAATCCAGAGCCTCAGGCTACATTTTCCATGGCAGTCACTGTCCTGTCTGGCTGCAGGGACACAATAAGATGCTGCACCTGTGGTACCAGATCTGAACTCTTGCTGGAGGGAGGGGCAGTTAGCATCGTGTGCTTGTTCTCTCCTAAAGGCTGTTCTCACCTGCTCAAGTGATGACTTAATGCTTCAAACCTCTGAGATGGGGGGTCACACATGACAGGGGAATAAGACACAGAGGTAGACACCAGCGATGTGTTTAGGGCATGGGAACATTTGTTCTGCTCATTGCAAGAGTTTCCTTGGTCTCTTTAGAGCTGTGCCAACAGCTGGCTGAGAAATGGAAGCTTCAGAGCGTTTCCAGAGTGGAAAGGTGTTTCTCTGATGCAAATGATTTTTTCTGCTTATCACATGCCTGTTACTGATCACTGGGAATACAGCTGTCAATAAAACAAGCATCCCTCTCGCTTGAAGGTGACACTCCAGCGGGATGGAGAGCTTCGGCAAAAGAATGATGAGAGATGAGATGGCATTCGTTTCCCATTCCCTGTCCTAGTTTTCCTCTAATTAGAGGCCCTGAGTGGAGAGCCAGCTGATGGTTGTGTAAGTTGTGCGTTGCACAACCGCAAGGCATACAAGTCCCACTGTAGGCTGTCAATGACCTTCCCTAGAGTCATTCAGTGCCTAACCTGTTCGACCAAGAGCACAGCTCTGGGGAGCGGGAAGGGTGATCATGTTGGGTTATACTTAGATGAAGACCAAATGCAGCAAGTGGTACAAAAAATTACGTACAGCAAAAGATGTTACTTGTTGGCCCTACTCCTCTCCTGCTTGGGTTGGTCTGAACATCTCGCAACAACTTCAAGGCCAATATCCATCATCTACCGGAAAGTGACAATGTATCAGACTTTGTGTTAGGTTTTTAAAATAAATTACAGTCAGCCCTCCGTATCTTGGGGTTCCATCTTCACAGATCCAACCAACCTCAGACTGAAAATACTTGAAAAAAAATTTTTTTCCAGAAAGTTCCCAAAAGCAAAACTTGAATTTGCCATGCTGGTAACTATTTGCATAGCATTTACATTGTATTAGGTAGCATAAGTAATCTAGAGGTGTTTTAAAGTATGAGGGAGGTTTGCGTACATGCAAATATTACACAATTTTATAGCAGGGACTTGAACATCCCCAGATTTTGGTGTACCCAGGGATCCTGGAACCATTTCCTCATGAATACTGAGGGGCGACTATATCTCATTTAAGGCCAATACATCAATTATGAAAGTGCTAGATGCTATAACAAGTAAATCCCAGCATCTTAGTGACTCCACACAATACAAATGTGTTTTTCACTCACGTAGGAATTCAATCAGGTATTCCTAGCAGTTTTTATCCACTCAGACTCCATCTATATTGTAACTCTGCCATGCCTTGGGGCCTCATCACACTCTGAATCCATCCAACAGAGAGGGAAAGAGAGCACAAGGAGACACAGATGCTTAGAAGAGCCTTGTTCTGGAAATGATGCCCATTGATTCTGCTCACCTTCCGTTGGCTAGAACTCAGTCACGTGGCCTCTTCTTACAGAAAAAGAGGCAGGGAAATGTTTGGCCATGCACCCAGCAAGAAGAGGAGCACACACATAGCAGTCTCTTCCTTGGCTGGTTTCATTATTCCCATTTTACAGATTGGCAACAGAGGCTCAGAGACATTAAGTGAGTTGGCCAAGGTCACGCAGATAACAGGAACTAGAAATCAAATCCACGTGATTAAGCAGACAAGGAGATTCTTTTACTAAATGAGGACAATATTAAAAGGAAATATTGAAATTGAGGAAAGTGGTTGTGCACTTATGTCCTTGAGTCTTACTAGGAGCTCTCCAAGGAATACCACTTCCTAAAGTACTTTTCTGAAATTACCCCCATACTCTTACATCCATATCAAATGCTATTTCCTCTATGGACCAGAAAGCCTCATCTGATACATGAAGCAAATCCTTCTGCATTTGCCTTGTTCTCCATATTTTTTAAAAGGAAGGTGTGTATTTCACTCATCCTTGGATTTTTGTAACATCCAGCACAGTACGTGACACCAGTGGAGGCTCAAAGACTCTTGGTTTGCAATCATAACAGGCAGAAATCTTTTATGAAGCTATCTTACCTATCGATGTATTTTTCAAAAAACCCATGACTTTGAATTATGATTCTGAATTCTAATATTTAAAAAATGGTTCCTAGTCTTGTGTATGATTTAAAGTTAAGTTTAGTTGTCACAGAGTTCAAACCGACAGCAGTTTGAACAACATAGAAACGTATTTCTCTTTCACATATAAATCAGATGGTAAGGAGTCCAGAGCTAATCGGAAGCCTCTTCATCACAATGTCCCCAGAGGCCCAGGCTCCTTACAAATGTTTGCTGTGGCTTCCCCAAGATGTGGCCCGTGTTTTCATTATCCAAGTTGGCTGCCAGGATGGCCAGCTATTATATTCAGGAGAAAGAGACAAAAAAGGAAAACAAACAAATGAACGCGCGAACGAGGTCTGGTCCAGCTGTCTTTTTGGAAAAGTGCTTATAACCTATTAGCCAAAACTTAGATATATGGCCACACCCAGTAGCCAGAGAAACTGTAGTCTTTATTCTCAGTGACTGTATGTCGACTGAAATGGTGTATGTGTGTGCTTGGGGAGGAAGGGGCTGTTGGGGGGTGATGATGAGAGTAGATGGAAATGTGGATGGAAATTGGAGGAAAGGTGCAGCCTTTTGCCACCTGTTGAGCTGGCCTTAATAAGAGATGCCACACGTTCATTCTAGGTATCTTTCTTGACTCTTCTTAGGGCAGGGTATCTCACCTCTCTCTCCATGTCTCTTACTCTCATTAACTCTGCCATTGCACTGGCTTGAACTACATGCATGAATTTCTAATCTAAATAGTCGGATCCCCAGACCTTTCAGTTGGTTGACGTTTTCCTGGTACACGGTGCCACTCTACCCGAATGAGTTCCTTCTTGTACTTCCTGACTCCATATGAGAAGAAGGCTAAGACAGGGTCGGCCTCTATGGGGTGGCCTGAGATAGGCCTCTTCCTTTTTTTTTTTTTTTCTCTTATGATTCCTCCTTATGCAAAATGAGGAGCCAGGTCTGGCTGGGAACTTGTCATCAGGGTATAGGAGCAGGAAACTTGATGATGTCCCAAGTCCAAGTAGAACTCTACCAGGGAACTCAGTGTTCGGTGTCATTGAGTTTGGGCTGGGTTATCAGTTACCATCAGGTATTAATGGTAATTCCCTACTTCTTGGTGTTCCCTACTTCTTGTTCATTCACCATTTACGTGGAATTCTTGGCACACTATTAAGGGAGCAACGATATTTAATAAGTGAAAGACTAAATGAAAAGGAATCTAACTAATGCCTTCCCTGAGCCTCAGTTTCCCCAGTTGTGAAATGGAAGAAGAGAAGAGTAACCTCACAAAGGGGCTGTAAAGACTAAAGAAAAGATGGGGAGTGGTACTTGGCACATAAGAGGCACTGGGTGAATGGCGGCCACTCTGGGCGGTCGTGGTGCTGGCAACCATAGCTTTAGCATCTCCAATGATAGGCATTCAATGTCTGCCTCAGGTACTGTCCCTATTCTGTGGTTTGACTCAAACCCCCAGTGGGGCGAGACTGTGGAAAAGGAGTAATCTGAAATTAGATTTGCCACTACGATTCCCAAATCAGAATCCACTTTCATTTAATACGTCTCCATGCCGTGAGGGGTGCAGCTGTGCCGGGGATTAAACGAGGAGGACAGATCTGTCTTCCGAAGAAGGGAGAATTTCCTGTACTGGTCTGTCGAGATATTTGCCTTCCCACCATTTGTCTGGGTTGGATCCCAGATGCCCCCTCACACTGGCTTCCTCCCTCGCAAAAACCAGAGATCGTTTTAAGCATCAACTCATGGAACTGAGAAGAGAGACGGACACACACTAATGTCAAGGTCTCCTGGGTGCGTCGAAAATAAATATTATTCCTCTCTTCCCAGTCCTCACACCATCCTCCAGGGATGCCCAGTATTTATTTGTCAGCTGCGCCTGCAGGTCTGGGAGAGGATCCCGTAGGAGAAAACGGATCAGGGTCGTGTAACATATCACTTCAATAAATTGAAGGCAAGTTATTCAATACTTCAAAGCAATTTTGAGGTTCTTGAGAAGGGGCTCGCCTCAAACCCTCAAACAATTCTACCACTAGTGTAACTTCCCAGTTTCCTGATAGAAAACAACTTGGGCAGCATGATAAAATTTGCTGGAGGAGGTAAGGGCCCATCACTCAGCAACTAAGTCAACAATCCCTGTCTCTTGGATATTCCCTGTGAAAGCCCCATTGCCGTTTCACAATAATCTTAATCCAACTGTGTCAATTCAAAAAAGTTCCCAGGGCTTGTGGAAGACTGGTACAAAGTGGCCCATTAAAATAATTCAGGCATTGAGGCCATTTGCAAACTTTAAGAATGGGGGCGGCTTTAGTATAAACCACGTGTGTCAGTCACCAATATGTCAGATGTTGGTGGAGACCATATAAACGAACTCGTCTTGTTCAATACAATGTTTTTCTTTCATCACCTTGCATTTTTTCTCTCATGGTTGATGAGAGCTGAATCTTATGATGTGGTGGAAAAGGTGCTGGACTGGAGTTAACTAGAAGCATGTTATATAATTTGGGGCAAGTAATTTTTATTTGGGGCTCCAGTGACCCAGCTGGAAAAGGGGGTAATTGGACCATAGGTAGGAGATTTTATATTTGGCATACAGGTCATATAACTCTCGACTGTCCTACCCATCACAGACATCACTAATTGATCCTTTTATTCTTTCCTGCGTATCCCAGATACAGTCTCAGAATCCATTTCAACTCAAAGTTTCAGGGGGCCACCACCAATCGATCCAAGATAGACTTTGAGGAGAACCTTCCCTATCATTCCTACAGCAGATGATCTCAAAGGTCTTCATATTGTGCAAGTACTATATTTATGGAGGGTAATTGTCCATGTCACCATTGCTTTAAGTGTGTAGAGGAACTTTCTACTTTCAGGCCTCCAGCCTAGCCCTGTAAGCTTCCTTCAAAAGAACATCAATGGGGGTTAAGGTTTCCAAATAATAAACCACTCACGAGTTTTAAAAAAGCTGGTTGAGTCTCTCATCCCATAAAAGCTTCAGAAGGACATGGGAGAACTTAATGGAGATGACCTCAAAGTGATCCAAGGACCGTCTGGATGATTGGCAAGATCTGCCTAGAACCAGAAGACAAGGAAGCTTCGCTGGACTCGTGAGTGAGGTTTCTTCGCAGACCCAAGCTCAGTCCTACCCGCTTGGTAGGGATCTGCTTTTCCTTCAGATTATAGCTGATGAAGGCATCTGTCTGCCTCCCAGAAGTCCTTGGGAGGAACATGGGAAATTGTGGCTAGGTCTGAGGTTTTTACACAACATCATAGCGGCGATAAGTCCGTCCTGGACCTGGCGCATCTGTTGAGGCTGCCATATGGCAGAGTAATGCTTCCCTAAAGCAATTCCACTTTGGTCAAAGAGCAATTCTGGTGCAGCTGAGAAAAGAATATGGGTCTGAAGCCCATTCGTGTGTGATGCTATTGGGCATAGCTGTTCCTGGCCTCACGACGCATCTGTGAGCTTTTCCTCCACCAACCCTAGTGTTAAATGTGATACAACTATGATCCCATAGAAGGATGGTGTCTGGCACTACTCCTTTGGGACACAGGCCATGAAACTCACAGTGGCCTATCGTCCAAGTTTCCGTGGTGCAGAACCTTCTCTGATTTGGGCAAATGTCCCACAAGGTAGGGATATCGGAATAAGGCTCAAAGTAGCGACAGAAGCAGGGGAAAATGTTTTGAATTCTGCTGGCTTTCACTTTTGTCTGATGTACACATAAGTCTCAGAGTGATGTTACCTGAGATATTGCACATCAAGCACTTAGCACAGGGTCTGGCAGGTAGAAAGAGCTCAGTAATGGGAGATATCGAGTGGATAATTATAATAGCATCATAAGTAAGCTTCTAGCCTCGAACTTTATCTTCTCTGGTCCTCTCTCCACTCCAAGCAACAGTGATGGTGACGATGATGTTGATGTTGATGGAGATAAGTGTAGTAATGGTTTTCCCATTTTCAAGCGCTCACTGCACGCCAAGTAAGATTGCCTACATTACCTCATGCAATTCTTTTAGTGTTTATAAATATTATTGTGCCAATTTAACAGTTATGAACAGTAAGGCTCGAGGAGGTTAACTTGCAAAACTCTTAACAGCTAGTGACTGTAGGAGCCAGGATCTGAACCCCACCCCCTTCTCTTAATCACTGTCTCTCATTCACTTGCCCAATTAGGATTCATCAGGGACCTACTGATCTAGTCTATGTGCACCATTTCTGATTCTAGGGACACAGCAGGGAACAAGACAGAGAAGATCCCTGCTTGCATGAAACTTCAATTTTAGTCGAGGCAGACAGACAAGGAAGAAGGGAAATGCGAACTAGATGATTTCAGATAGCAGTAAGGACTCCAGAGTAAAGACCTCAGTGAGACACCATAGGGAGTAACAGAGGGAGGAAAAGCAATTAAATCGAGTGCTAAGGAAGGGCCCTCTAAGGAGGACACATTGAGATCTGAACATAGGAAATTGTTCTCACTTAAGGATCTCAGGGCAGAGGCTTCCCTGGTGGAGAAGTGGTTAAGAATCCACCTGCCAATGCAGAGGACAAGGGTTTGAGCCCTGGTCTGGGAAGATCCCACATGCCGTGAGGCAACTAAGCCCGTGCGCCACAACTACTGAGCCCACGTGCCACAGCTACTGAAACCCGAGCGCCTAGAGCCCGTGCTCCACAACAAGAGAAGCCACCGCAATGAGAAGCCCGCGCACCCCAATGAAGAGTAGCCCCTGCTCTCCGCAACTAGAGAAAGCGGCGTGCAGCAATGAAGACCCAACACAGCCAAAAATAAATAAAATAAAATAAATAAATTTTTTTAAAAAAAGGACCTCAGGGCAAATCATATCAGACATGCGGAAAGACCCTGAGGCAGGAGTGACCTTGCCATGTTTAGGGAAAATCAAGGCAGCTGGAGTGGCTAGAGATGATAGACGTGATTGTTCCAGCAAGAGATGAGCTTGAAGAAATAAACAAAGGCCAGTTCACTAAATTATCCCTAACATTTGACGCAGAACTTGGCACATCTTCAATGATCAATGAATGATACTGAATGGATAACTTCTTTGCCTTAAGCTGGTTCCTCACCAGACTTCCTTTCTCTTTACCATGAGGAATGCTTTTCCATATTTTCTGATATTCAAAAAGCTGTTAGGACTGGGAAAATTCAAGAAAGAGTTCATGTTTAAGCAGAAAGAACTGAAAAGAACTTCCCAAGCTGGGCTCAACTGACCTCATGCATGCTACAAACATTTCTTGAATGCCTACTCAGTTCCTGCCCTAGGATACTCCAGCTCCTTGTTTCCATTTGGAAGGTAAAACTAGTCCTGTTTGGGCTTCCCTGGTGGTGCAGTGGTTGAGAATCTGCCTGCTAAGGCAGGGGACATGGGTTCGAGCCCTGGTCTGGGAGGATCCCACATGCCACGGAGCAACTAGGCCCATGAGCCACAACTACTGAGCCTGCGCGTCTGGAGCCTGTGCTCCACAACAAGAGAGGCCGCGATAGTGAGAGGCCCACGCACCGCATGAAGAGTGGCCCCCACTTGCCACAACTAGAGAAAGCCCTCGCACAGAAACGAAGACCCAACACAGCAAAAATTAATTAATTAATTAATAAACTCTTACCCCCAACATCTTAAAAAAAAAAAGAAAAAACCTAGTCCTGTTATTCCCCAGAGGTAAGGAAACTGAGTCTTATCCATGAGTCACCCTGGGCTCAGGCAAGAAGTTCAAAGCTCTAAATGGACTGTAAACACACAAGAGTCCCAAGTCCTAAGAGTCACTAAATCAGCAGTTGAGAAGGTCAGCCTGAGAGTCCTTGGACTTGGATTTAAATCGTGGGTCTGCCACTTTCTAGCTAAGTTATCCTGGGCCAGCTACGTCACCTCTCTGAGCCTCAATTTCCTCATCTGTATTATGGGGATAATAATAATATCTTACTCATGTGAGGATACATTCTTAGTATACGTATAGCCCCTCCTCTCTATACCTTGACATAAAGTGTTGATAAGATAGCAAATGCTTATTTTATTATTATTAATAATATTATTATTTAGATAATTTTGCCTCATAAAAGAACCTGAGGAAAACTACTTGTCCTGAAAAGTGCAGCCAGAGTGTGATATCAAAGGAAGAATGTTGCATTAGAAGCCATGAATCCCAGCTTCTGGTTCTAGCTCTGATCCCTACTTGCCGTGTTATCGTAGGCAGCTCATTTTCCCAATCTGGGCTCTGAATACCACGGTTTGCCTCTCAGCTCAGAAATTCCAGGTTCCTTTACCTCTAGAGCAGAGCATCGAGGCAAGCAAAGGCTATGCTTCCCCAAACCTGCAGTGCCTTTCCCGGTGGAACCAAAATCCATCCAGATGCCTCAACTCTTTGGTCCTGTGTATATCGGCACATACACAGCTTCCACGTGGGCATGACTATGTCAAAACAAGCTTTCCTCTGCCCCAAGGGGTCAACCTCACTTCTGAAAATCAAGCAGCTCACTGAGTCCAGGTCCAGGCATCGCGGGAGCTGGAGCACAGAGCAAAGCATGTGCGTTCACATTCCACGATGATTATGTCCAGTGATGCATGAACCAGCTTCTTGACAGGGAGGAAGTTCCTACAGGTTGGCGTGACCTTCCTAGCCATGTGTTTATTTGACAGCCCAAGGCAACGAACTCACAGAGGGGAAGGGAAGAGAGAAGGAAGGGAAGGGATAGAAAGGTTATTTAAGCACAAGAGCATCCTCTCGGGTCAGCCAAATACATTTAAAACTGTAACAACAGGGCTTCCCTGGTGGCGCAGTGGTTGAGAGTCCGCCTGCTGATGCAGGGGACACGGATTCGTGCCCCAGTCTGGGAAGATCCCACATGCCGCGGAGCGGCTGGGCCCGTGAGCCATGGCCGCTGAGCCTGTGCATCCGGAGCCTGTGCCCCACAACGGGAGAGGCCACAACAGTGAGAGGCCCGCGTACCGCAAAAAAAAAAAAAAAAACAAAAAACTGTAACAACAGGAGATCATATAAGCAGGTTGAGAAAAAAGAAGATAATCAGAGACTCAAAGGACCTAGGGAGATGCTGAAATGGGGAAACAGGTACTTTGTCTACTTAGTACTTAGGTGCATTAATTGTTACTGAATCCACTTGGCACATCATAAATACTCAAGAATTATTTGTGAAATGAATGAATGACAGGAAAACATTATTGTTGGCTAGGGCTACCAGTGAAGATGTTTCAGGTTAAATGGGTTGTGGGAGATGGGCAGGATTTGGATTGCCAGAGGGGGGAAGTAATTAAGGAAGAACACCAGCTTTAACACAGATCCTCATGAGAGAATCAGGTTGGCTTGGTGTGTTCAGAGACGTATTAGTCAGACGAAGCGAGGCTACGCTGAGGTCAATTTCCCTGGAATCTCGGTGACTCAATATAATAAAGGTTGATTTCTTACTCAAGTTGTATGCCCAGTGCAGGCTGCCAAGGAGCTCTGCCCCGCGTACTCACTCCAGGACCCAGGCTGACGGCAGCACTGATATCTATTAGTTAGCTGCATCATTTGCAACATGAGTTTTTATGGTCACCACAGTAGGGAAAGAGATCTTGTGGAGAACTTGAATAAGCTTGGATTCAGTGGATTGACAATAAAGCAAAAAAGACAGAGGTTAGACTTAAGGGGAAATTTTCTGGCCCTCAGAGTTGCAGAGGTTCCTAAAATGGGGGAAAGCAGTGAGTCTCCCTCCTTAGAGTTATCAAAGCACCATAGAGATATTTCCCTGTATCCCCAAAATTTCTCCAAAATATGCAGGGAGGATATTTCTCCAAAATAAGTGGGCATAGCTAACAGGACATCAGAACTGTATTCCCACTGCTGGTCTAACAGATCTCCGTGCCAACTGGACAGATTCCCCACTTCTAGAAAGATACCTGTTATTCTTAAAATACCCATCAATCATCCCAGAGATCTATGATAGTAACCAAGTTCCAGACCCTTAATCTCAGAGAAACAGTGATTCTAAAATTATGAGAAAGGCACTGAGCGTGGTAATCATATTTAGGATATAGGAATAAGTAAAGTATACTTACCTCACTGAACCGAGATGATCCTTGAGGGTAATCGTAGATCTCCCAGACATCCCAACATGTGGTAGATATTATGGCAGACTGTATTTTCGAAAACTAGCTGCCATACCATCTCCAGTCTCATCATTTATTCTTAAAATATGATTTTGACCCTCTTCTCATTGAAAGGAGGCCGTGTGATCCCTCTGTTTGAATCTGGGTAGGCTTATGACGGTAGTGAAAGTAGCATCATGACTTCCAAGAATAGGTCACAAAAGGCAACGCAGCTTCTGCCTGCTTCTCTTGGGACACTCACCTTTGGATCCCAGCTGCCATGTTGTGAGGAAGCCCAATCAGCTTCGTGGCAAAGTCACATGTTGGTTTCCCAGCTGAGAATCCAGGCTCCTAGAACTCAATTGCTATGCTATGAGGAAGTCTGTACTTTCTTCCCACAAAGGAAGACTGCATAGAGAAGCCATGTGCGTGTGTTCCGGCCAACAGTCCAGCAGAGATCCCAGAGCACCAACCACCAGACATGTGAACAAACGTGCTGTTAGAGTCTTCCAGTGCCCAGCTATCAAGTCACCCTTAGCTTTTGAGTCTTTCCTGCTGAAACTCAGGCATCCTGAAATAGACACAACTAATTCTCATATTGCCCTTTCTGAAACCCTAACCTCTAGAATAATAAAATGGCTATTTTATACCACATGGATTTGGGTAGTTTGTTATACAGCAATAGAAACCAGAATGGCTACTGAGTATAGTTGGATCATCTAAGGCTTTAGTCTAATGATAACATTCTGGTTACCAGAGCATTCTAGTTAGTTCACTGACTGTCTACTAAGACACCATAGTGCCAGGATTTCAGAGTTGAGTTGAAAGTTTACTGGTCCTTAGTAGCAAAGCGTTTTTGTTCTTGCTACATCCAAAAACAGCATTCCCCAAAAGATCACCCCATAAGGATATGTGTGACCTGAGTTTTCCCAGGACTCTGCAGTGGGGGATAGGATTGAGGTCATATTCAGAGAAGTAAGTTTAATTTCATTAGCTTATGTCCCCAGACATTAAATCTTCTGTTAACTGCTCTTATTATTTCTGAGACTCTCTAGGGATGTCTTGCCTTTATTTACAGAGTCTTCTTGTGTTCTTCCAAATCTAAGCTCCCTTACTGATTTTGGTATTGAATTATTTTTCATACTGTTTGCTATCCTTCATTTAAGATCTCACTCTATGGGAGAATTATGCGTTCCTGTTCCAGTGATGTCAGAGTCAGTCAAGTGACTTACTTTGGCCAGTGGCATATAGACAGAAGTGGCATATACCACTTCCAAGCACCAGCTCTAAGATCTTTTAAGAGCCATTGAGTGGTTTTACCATATTCTTTTTTCTTCCCCCTCTACCGTAAGGTCATCAAGGCCCAAGATATTGTTTATTACATGGACATATAACATGAGCAAGAAATAAATCTTCATTGTTGTGAAGCACTTGGACTGGGGGTATTTCTCACTGCAGCACAACTTAACCTAAACTGGTTGATACACTACTAATGCCTCACTATTGAGACAGCACTGATGCTAACGTCAAGAGCTAACCTAACCTCCCAGAGCTTCCAAAGCTGATACCTCGGTAGTGTTAACATGGGTACCTTTGCCCTCTATTATCTCCCTCAAGTCAGATCCATGTTGAGTTCCAGAAAAAAATAAGGGGAATACTCTTCACCTCTACGTGGTGTCACCTAGGACCTAAATCAGAACTCTTTGTGCCTAGCAGACCACAAAACCTAGTGACAGCAGTTCCTGCAGCTTTTGCCTCTACTCCCTCTGCCCCAAGGATACAGAAATAGATTCCAAGATTCTCTATTCTGGGAAATGGGTTTTCTGTCATTTTTGCCATTCTTTCCCTTTTCTTCCTCTCTGAGATGTTTCACTTCCTCCTCACATTTCCCTTTCTCTCATGCAGATTAAGACATGCAAAATCACTCCTGTGGGCTTGGGTCCTGTCACTTTATCAGACACTCCCAGACATATCTGAGTCCCAGATCAATAAGACAAGATACCACCTCTCTCTCCTTCAAGGACAGTCTATAATTCTTCTTCCAGATACCCCCATGGGTAGCACCCTGGCTTTCTTTGGTAAGATTCCTTCATCAAGGAGATGGAGCCTCCCTCTAGCATCCTTTATAAGTAGCAACTCCGTGCCCACTTTAGCCCATCCTACTTCTTTTTTTGTTTGTTTATATATTTATTTTTTAAAATTTGTTCAATAGTTAAAGGTTACTTTCCATTTACCGTTATTACAAAATATTGGCTATATGCCCCGCCTTGTATATACAGTACATCCTTGAGCCTATCTTACACCCAATAGTTTGTACCTTCCACTCCCCCATCCCTATATTGCTCCTCCCTCCTCCCCACTGGTAACCACTAATTTGTTCTCTGTATCTGTGAGTCTGCTTCTTTTACGTTATATTCACTAGCTTGTAGATTTGGTTTTATTTTGTTTTTTGGTTTTTTGGCTGTGCTGGGTCTTAGTTGCGGCATGTAGACTTCTTACTTGTGGCATGTGGCCTCTTAGTTGCAGCATGCAGGCTTCTTAGTTGCAGCATGTGGGCTTCTTAGTTGCAGTATGCGGACTTCTTAGTTGTGGCATGTGGACTTCTTAGCTGCAGCATGCAAACTCTTAGTTGCGGCACGCATGCGGGATCTACTTCCCCAACGAGGGATCGAATCCGGGTCCCCTGCATTAGGAGTGCAGAATCTTACCCACTGGACCACCAGGGAAGTCACATCTTGTAGATTTTTAGATTCCATATGTAAGTGATATCATACAGTATTTGTCTTTCTCTGTCTGACTTATTTCACTTAGCATAATGCCCTCCAAGTCCATCCATGATGCTGCCAATGGCAAAATTTTGTTCTTTCTTATGGCTGAGCAGTATTCCAGTGTGTGTGTGTGTGTGTGTGTGTGTGTGTGTGTGTGTGTGTGTGTGTGTATAATACATGTTCTTTATCCATTCATCCGTTGATGGGCACTTAGGTTGCTTCCATATCTTGGCAATTGTAAATAATGCTGTTACGAACACTGGGGTGCACATATCTTTTTGAATTAGCGTTTTATTTTCAGATATATACCCAGGAGTGGAACTTCTGGGTCATACGGGAAAAGAATTTGAAAAAGAATAGAAAAAATACATTTTTAAAAAACCGCAGTGAGATATCACCTTACACCTTTCAGAATGGCTAACATCAAAAAGAACACAGATAACAAGCGTAGGTGAGGATGCGGAGAAAAGGGAAACCCTTGGACACGGTTGGTGGAAACGAAAATTGGTGCAGCCACTGGGGAAAACAGTGTGGCAGTTTCTCAAAAACCTGAAAATAGATCTCCTCCTTTATTTTTATTTTTCTTGTTAGCATTTACCATCGTCTGATATGTTATTCAATTGTTTACACTCTGCGTCCTCCTCTAGAATGTGTGTGTGTTTATTGCCCCAGTACTAGCATCTAGAACAGTGTTTGGTATATAGTATGTGTTCAATAGATATTTTTTGAATAAAAATAATGAAAGCTCTTTAGATTTAAAATAATAGTATTAATTGGAGCCTTGGACTTTCAAAATGAATCCCATGAAGATCCACTCCATGTGGAGAGAGTATTAGTTCTTCTACTCACAGGTCAGTTGGACCACTCTGATTTTATTTGCTGTGTCCAGGAGGGGCTAGAGGTTAAGATTTTATTAGCAAAGGAGGGTCAACTTAAAAAGAATTTGGGAATCACTGATACAGGCCAAATCACACATTGAGTGGATGGATAAACTGAGGTCTAGCAAGGGGAGGATGTTTACCAGATCGCTCAGCCGGTTAATGACAGTGTCAGGCCCAGGACACAGCTCACTCATTGATTTACTTTGCATCATTGGGACGTAAAGATCGGGCAAGGTGACTTAATCAGACATTGCATCTTCCATGAACTGTGGAGTCAGGACACTGAAATGAAACTGAGTTCAAGGACAGCAGCACCTCCTTGTTAATAATCCTCCTCTGTGACACCAAGGTGGAAAATTCCAAGATCTGACTCTTTCTGACTGGGAGAGTCCATTTCCCTGTCTGATTTCGTGCGCACGTGTGTGTATTTATATTCTATCAAGTACTGTAGGTGGCAGATTTCATTCAGTTGTGACCAACTCTTATTAGATAGTCAGGCACTTGTGGTTTGGGTCCTTGTCTCAATGGAGGGTCCCTCTGCTACAAATAAGAAGCGCCCAAAAAAAAAAAAAAAAAAAAAGAAGCGCCCAGTGGCTATTCTTTATCTCACAGAGGAGGAACTGGGGAAGGGGAACTCCAGGGCTGGGGGGTTCAGTAGTTCAATGACATTATCAAACTCCCAGGTGTCATTTCTCAGCACGTTTGTCTTGTTCACACTTCCTTATGGCCCCGTGAGAGCTCCTGACTCATGAAGATGTCATGAGTGGAGACCAAAAAGGGGAAAAGGGGACATCTCCTCCCTGTGTCCCCTGTTATGAGAAAGGAACAATTAGCTAGAGGTCTGCCTTTGGCATTCTCCCCACATGCCCGTGCTGGAACCAGTTTGCGTGACTCACACGACCTGAAGGGCGGGGCTGCTGCAGGAAGGGAAAACAAAATCAGAATTCTGTTGGTGTGATGATTAGTTTTACGTGTCAACCTGGCTAAGCTCTAGAACCCAGTTATTCACCTAAGTTTATGTGTTGCTATGAAGGTGTTTTGTAGATGTGGCTAATATCTATAATCAGTTGCCTTAAGGAAAGAAGATTATCCTTGATAATCTGGGTGGGTCTCATCCAATCAGTTGAAAGGCCTTAAGAACAGAAGTGAGATTTCTCTGAGGAAGGAGGGATTCTGCCTCAAGATGGAGCATCAGCTCTGGCCCTTGAGTTTCCAGCCTACCAGTTTGCCCTGCAGATTTGGGACCTGAGACGCATGCCCAGCACTCAAATGTGCGTGTGTGTGTGACCTGAGGTGTATATTCAGTACTCAAATGTGCATGTGTGTGTGACCTGAGATACATACTCAGTACTCAAGTGTGCATGTGTGTGTGTGTGTGTGTGTGTGTGTGTGTGTGTGTGTGTGTATAATATATACATTTATTGATTCTTTTTTCCCTCTGGTAGAACCCTCACTGGTACTGTTAACTAGAAAGAGATTGGGGAACGGCTATTAGGTAGAGAGTCAAGATTCTTTTTTTTTTTTAACCGAACGATGGGGTTTTCAAGAATACACCATTTATTCATTTATTTATTCATTTATTCAACAAATACTTTGAGCACTCGCTTTTACATTTATTCATAAATATTCTGTGTATTTTCTGGATACTTGAGAGAACAAAATGGACCAAAAGTCCTACCCTATTTTAAATCAATACCCTCTGATATATGCATTCATGTCATCCTAAACTTTACCTCGATAGCACTTAACACAGTGCATTTATACAGTTATTTTGTGATTTAAAAAAAAATACACGTGTGGCTCTACCATTGGACCTTCAGTTTTGTTTGGGAAAAAAAGCAAATATTAAGAGGCATAAGGAGATTTAAACACCGGAGCAGACGTGGCAGATTTCTGGTGCTCGCACATACCTGGCTCTCCTCTCCTTCCTGAGCAGACAGAGGATGATACTTTCCCATCCCCTGGAAGTAAGGTGGGGCCTTGTGACTAGTTCCATCCAATGGTCCATAAATGGAAATGATGTGTGTCACTTCTAGCCTGAGACTTATAGAAGCTAGCGTGGGTTGTGCTTGCCTGTCTCTCTGATATATCCACCCAAAGAGCCGTGTATCAAATACCATCACCTTTGGGAGTTAGTATTTTGACATACGAATTCTGGGAGGGACCCAAACATTCAGATTGTCGCAATGGCTCTTTCTGACTGCATGAGTGATTCCCAGAGACGGCTGATGGCTGAGAGCATCCACTGAGGACCAGCCGTGACACAGCGCCTCAGGCCAGATAGGGCTCCCATCACTCACTCGACACCTTTTCATTGAGTTCCTACTATGTGCAAGGTATCTGCTGGGTAATGAGTACACAGATGTGAACACTGACCTCAAAGTTTGGGAAGGTAGATGCATAAACAGGCAACTGCAATATACAAGAGGTTTTTTGGGGTTTTGTTTTAATTGAAGTGTAGTTGATTTACAATGTCGTGCCAATCTCTGCTGTATGGCAAAGTGACTCAGTTATTCACACAGAGACATTCTTTTTTTATGCTCTTTCCCATGATGGTTGATCACAGGATATTGAATATAGTTCCCTGGGCTGTACAGTAGGACCTTGCTGTTCATACAACTCAACAACAAAAGAACAAACAACCCAACTGAAAAAAAAAAGACCTAAATAGACATTTCTCCAAAGAAGACATACAGATGGCCAGTAGGCACATGACAAGATGCTCAATGTCACTAATTATTAGAGAAATGCAAATCAAAACTACAAGAGGTTTTAAAGAAGTATCCGTGCTACTAACAACAGTAACAGTGATTATAATAAATGGTACAAAGTAATGAGCACTTATTCTACACTAAGCCCTCTTTTTAGGTTTTACCGTGTATGACTTTACTCAATCCTTACTACAAATTGTGAGGCAAGTACTAGTATGATTCCCATTTTGCAGATCAGGAAAATGAGGCTCAGAGAATGAAATGATTGGCCTCATTGTAAAAGCTAGAAAACTCAGGTCATAACTCATGTTCCATATTTAAAGCTTTTGCTGGAAATGGCTACATAGCGCTGCTTCCTACTATGTGCCTAGTGCCGGCCCTAGACCATGATGGGCGCCCTCAGTAAATAACGGCTGATTGAACTAGCAACCGCTACAATAGAGTCAGTACAGGAGCCCGGGAGGCCAGCAGAGGGGCGTTACTGAAACAGTCTAAGCCAGTGGTTCTCAAAGTATGGTCCCTGGACCAGCAACAAAGGGAAATTGGTAGGCATGCAAATTCTCAGGCCTCCAATCCAGACCCACTGAAGCAGGAATTCTGAGGATGGAGCCCAGGAATCTGCATTTGAAAGGTCTTCTGGGCATTTCTGATACACAACACAAGCTCAAGGACCTTGCTTCTCAAAGTGTCGTTGATGGACCGTCTGCATTGTCGTCACCCTCCTGGGAGCAAATGAGAAATGCAGAAGCTCAGCTCCCACCCCGGACCTACCGTTCAGAATCTCCATGTTAACTACATCCCCCAAAGATTCTCCTGTAAATTCGAGTTTGAGGAGCCCTGATCCAGACTGTTCGTTTTCAAACTTACCTACTCCTGGGAATCACCTGGGGAGTTTTCAAAATGACTGATGCGTGGGTCCTCCCTCTAGAGATTCTAGTTCAGCTGGTCTGGGGTGTGGCCTGGACATCAGACTCTAAAACTCCCCAGATGGTTGTAACGTGCAGGGGAAGTTGAGACTCGTGGGGATTCCAGGACTCTAAGAAGGCTTCCCAGGGAGGCAGCATCTAAGCTCAGTCCTGCCCCCAAGGTGGGTGTGGCCCTGAGGGGGACGGAAAAAGCCAGAGACAGCTGCCACCACTGTTTCTCCCAAATCAAGGGCTGTCAATCCACCCCCTGTTCACAGCCTCAGATTCACGAAAACGCTTCAGGCAAGGGTTCAGAGGCAGGGCAGAACGAGCGAGAGGTTTTGTTACATAAAGCCTGCATTCTCCGAGCTGTGCGTTCATTAATTTCAAAGTAGCCTGAGTGATAGGGGGAGGTTGGGGGCAACAATACAGGTAATAAAAAGACTTTCAAAAAGTCCCTCGTTTCTTCTTGGCTTGCCTCCCGGCCGACCCACCCAATCACAGTCAGAGAAAAAGGCCAGCCTGTAAGCGTCCAGCCTTTGCAGAGGCTGCCAGAAAAGAAGAAACAGGGCTAGTGAGAGCATAGAACTCAAGCGGAGAAGGAATCGGTAGGGCCAGAGAGAGAGGGGCCTCCGGGAGTTTGGAGCAGGTGGTGGAGAGGGCAGGGGTGAGGAGGACGTGGAGGAAAGAGTGACTTGAGCAAAGAAGGGTCTAGATTCTTCGGAGTTGGCCTTCTGGGCTCCAGCACGGGAGCCGTTTCCATTGCACCCACTTCCCCACCTCCACCTCCTCTCATCTCCTGTGACTAATGATTTTGACCCTTCCCCAACCCGATCTGCAATATCTCAGGGCTCTGTCATAGTCGGCTTCCGGCCATCCGCAGGTCAGATGGCTCTGAGCACAGGTGCGCCAACCTTGCAGCAGTCAGAAGGCAACAGGACGTAGCCAAAGGCAGGTTCCCCAAATACCCCCAGGGCCCAAGTTTTGCTCTCTTTCCTTCCTTTCCCTCTCCCCTATCTTGTTACCATGAATTACCCTTTTTTTTTTATTGTAGTTGATTTTCAATGTCTTGCCAATCTCTGCTGTACAGCAAAGTGACTCAGTTATACACATACATTCTTTTTTTTATATTCTTTTCCGTGATGGTTCATCACAGTATATTGAATATAGTTCCCTGTGCTATGCAGTAGGACCTTGTTGTTTATCCATTCTAAATGTTGTCGATTCTTCTCTCACTTTTGGGGCCCCTCTCTTCCAGGCCCTAGCTGAGGAAGAAATGTAAGGCAATGGTAAAGTGACAGTGCACCAGAATGAGTTCATCACAGGAAACGCTTTTCTAGAGAGACCCCTTCCAGAGGGTATTTTCGCAGAACAAATTCGGAGCCATCACCCCACATGCTCTTGGAACTCCTCTTGGGGAATGGCCTTTGGAAATGCCTAAATGGACATTTCAAAGCAAAGCACAAAACGCATTACAATTATGCTGTGCATTCATTTTTTTAAAAATTCATGTTTGCACCCTAGTTGTTTGACCCCGAATGAAGGTACCTAAGAGAATCACCCATTTTATTCTTTTTTTCCCCTTTAACGTCCTTAATGGAGTATAATTGCTTTACATTGTTGTGTTAGTTTCTGCTGTATAACAAAGTGAATCAGCTATACATATACATATGTCCCCATATCTCCTCCCGCTTCCATCTCCCTCCCACCCTCCCTATCCCACCCCTCTAGGTGGTCACAAAGCACAGAGCTGATCTCTCTGTGCTATGCGGCTGCTTCCCACTAGCTAGCTATTTTACATTTGGTGGTGTATATATGTCAATGCTACTCTCTCACTTGTCCCAGCTTACCCTTCCCCCTCCCCGTGCCCTCAAGTCCATTCTCTACGTCTGCATCTTTATTCCTGTTCTGCCCCTAGGTTCTTAAGAACCTTTTTTTTTTTTTTTTTTAGATTCCATATATATGTGTTAGCATACGGTATTTGTTTTTCTCTTTCTGACTTACTTCCCTCTGTAGGACAATCAACACTATGTACAATAGCCAGGACGTGGAAGCAACCCATGTGTCCATCGACAGATGAATGGATAAAGAAAATGTGGCACATATATACAATGGAATATTACTCAGCCATAAAAAGAAACGAAATTGAGTTATTTGTAGTGAGGTGGATGGACCTAGAGTCTGTCACACCCATTTTATTTTTAATGCTTCTCCCTGAGTGATACTCGACTCTTTCCCCAGGTTAAAGCTACCCTCAAAGTTTGCAGATCTAGCCACCAAGAAAGAAACGGTCCCCAAAAAACCAAACAAGAATCTGAAGAATATACTCCTCTTTCCCACCCCCCACTCCCCAAAAATCAACTTCTAAAAATACTCTGAATTATGACAGAATCTTCAGGAGAAATGTCCAGCCTCTGAAAGACAACTTTGGCAGAGCAATACTTACTTGAAGGGATGCTCTCTAAAATCGTTAAGGGTTTTCTTAGTCACGATTAATGAACTCAGTCCCGCTTCCTCTTTTATGTGCACAATAGTATCTGGGACAATCCCAGCTTTCAGCAACTCAGATTTTCCAGGCATCTTTCCTCCTCAGGATAAGCAACAAAGGGAACAAGCACATACTTAACTAAGTATTATAGGATGTGGTTTTCTGTTTTATTTTTCCTCTTTGATTCCTCTCCTCTCCTACCTTGAAAGGAAAGACGATTTTCACACCAAGTTAAATCCATTCAACAAGTATTTTCTGCATGCAAAGCCCTGTTTCACATGGTGTGTGGGAATCCCAGCCACCTAAGTTGTGTTTTCTCATTTATTATCCTCTAGGGTGCCAACAGAGAGAAATGGGTCCAGGTTGCCCAGGACACTGTGTTGAGAAGGATTCTGAGGTCCAGATTCAGTGGGAAAGCACACATATGGCTTCTTTCTCCTTACATTTAATAGACATTCAAATATTTTGAATGAATAAGTGGGGGACAAAAAAGAGAACTGCATCCATAAGTGGTGAGACCTACCAGTTGGGCAAGAGGAAGTGAATCACATCATGTCCACGGATTCAAGTGAACTTTTAGAGTAATACTCATTCCAGACGGTTGCCAGAACAAACTCCCTTCCTATTTCCAGTGTTAAAAGTCACAGTATAGGTGGGCTCCCCACTGAAATAGTTTACCTTGAAGTATACCTTGCCCCATTCTGCTGAACTAGAATGGCCACACATGAAAGTATAGAAAAGACTAAAGAATTGCTCTAGAATTAAGCAGAATGGAAGAGACGTGAAAACTAAATGTAACCAGCAATTCTGCACTGGACTTCTGCTACAGACACCTCATCGAGTGGAACTTGAATGGGATCTAAGAACTACATGGTAACAGTGTATCAATGTTAACTTCCTGATATTTATTCATGGTTATAATTTGGTTATACGGGAAATGCCTTTGATTTTAGGAAATAAACATCAAGTAGTCAGGGCTAAAAAAATTTACCTTGTTCACAAATATAAATGACATCTTACCCTGTTGCTCCCAATATGAAGATGAAATTTACCTCCAGCAAATATACCCAGAGTTTCCTGATAAACACTCTGGCCAAAGGAAAAGAAAAAAAAACAGTCAACAGAAATATGTTGGAGAGCTGAATTAATATATTTAGGTCTAGCTTGGCGCTCTTTGTAGCTTGTGCTGAGGAGAAACTTTCCAACTCTCATGAAATATGCTTTAAAAGGAGAATATATGTTTGAGATGGCCATCAAACTTTGCAGCAAAAGAACGGACTTGGAACGTTATGAGGTCTTAGGTCTTATAATATTATGAGTTGTCACAGCCTGGGGCAGTCATAGAGATTTCATGGCTTTTACTCTAGAAGACGAAGAATTCCACGTTTCTAAACTCGTATCTTACCGTGAAATACACCTGTCAACGTTCCTGATTCTTTGAAAGATGTGCTTTTAAAAAATATATGCCCCAAATGGAAGAAACGTTCCCAAATCACAGTTCTCAGGGTCGGGTCTGTGTAAGAAAGTTTTGGTGAACAAATAACTGAACAGATGCCGGAAAACCTAAGGCTTTCATTTGAGTAGAGGAGAGGGATTTATTAGACCACTAGATTAAAATTCCTGTATTTAAGACATATTTCACAAACACTTAATGGGGTTTTCCCACCCGTTAAGAGCAAACCAAGGGCACAGTGTTCCATTTTAATAGGAGCAGTAACTTCACTTCATTTATAGACTAAACTGACAGAAAAAAAAAATACCAGGGTAGCTCTGGCCAGAGAAAACATGACTTAATACAAGTGCTCAGGCAACATATTAGAAATGCAGATCTGTCTGTAGCCTTGGTAATTTCTTTTCCTTTTTCTATTTTTGAGAGGGGGTGGTGATTTGGAAGAAAAAAATCCTGTGGTTGGTATCTAATGAAATTAACACTTCTGGGGCAAGACGTCTATTAGATGAAAACGTCATGAATTATAATTACAGAACAACCTATTTACTCATGGAGGAACACAGGGTCAAACAGAAAACGCTGCCAAGAATCTCAGCTTTTGCCTGGGAAATACTGGCAACTGGCATAAAGCAAATGGTCTCGGGATGGGGCAAAGGCAGGAGGAACAAAGAGATCTGGTTTTAAATCCATACGCTGTTTAGCAAACACACATAAAGAGATTTATCGTGGAGAACCATGGAGATCTATCCTTTTGATAAACTGGCCTCAAAAGACGAAGAGACAGCCCCACATCTATCTCACAGAATTACAGACTCTTAAACTGCTGGTACAGGTAGAAAGCAGGTGTAACACTTTTTCAGGGAAATTTGGAAAAATCTGTAATAAAACCTTAAATAGTATGAGTACATCCGAAGGAAATAATTAAGCAATCTTCCAAAAAGATATACATTTACATGCAAGGATGTTTATCGTAGAGCTGTCTACAGGTGTAAAGTATTGGAAAGGAGCTAACTATTCATTGATAGGCAATTGGTTAAGTCAGAGTAATCCACAAATGAGCTACCATGTAGCCTTTATGAAGCATGACATCTATTTGTATGTGTTGCTTAGGAAGATGTCTCGATACATTAAGTTTAAATGGCAGGAGCTTAAGAAATCCAAAGTATGATTTCATATTTTTGTTAAAAAATGAATGTACATATGTGTGTATATTTTTTGAAAAAAGATCAAACTAACATCTACAGGACTACCAAAAACAGTTACTCTTTGTAGGTAGAATAACGAGAAAATGTTCAGTTGCTGTGTATGTCACATTTCCATATTGCTTGGATTTGTAGACAAATGTAGATCACATTATAGTTAGAAAAGGCTCTAAAGATATTGCCGGTAAAGGAAAAGAAAGTCTCTTTCAGAGAGTTGATCTCCTTTTCCTCTAGATGCTGAATTCGGACACGCCTACTTTCTAACTTTTGCCAGCTGTTGACACTGGGGGAGTCCATCCTCCACTCTGTAATGTAAGGACATTCCTTTCCTCCTAGGCTGGTGACGAGGATTAGGTGAGGTAATGTTTGCACAAGGCCTGGCCTGGTGCCTGGCACACATGAGGAGCTCAGCTAAGGAAAAGAGTGAGCGCCTTTTCCATCGAACAGGTGCAACGCACGTGATCTGCACCACGAATGGCTGTAACCAAGGGGATGCAGGAGGATGCCTGCTCGGTGTCTTGCCTTCCGCTTGGCACTTTCTGGATGATAAACAACCTAGTTGATGTGGTATCTCCACTTAAAGCTGGGAGATGGGTAACCATGATTAGTAACATGTCTAAAGCACCTACTAAGTGCCAGGCACTGTTCGGGCTCTTTAATGTGATAAGTCATTTAATCATTCAAATCACTATTGTAGATCAACATTATTATTATTATTATGCCCGGGTTAAGAAACCAAGGTACAAATAAGTTATGTGACTTGGATAAGGTCTCCAGGCTACTTAGGGGTGGAGCTGAAACTAGAACCCAGAACTCTGGTTTCGGAACCTGAGCTCTGACCCAGCCAAGCACACCCCTGTCAAATAACTAGGGGTGAGATCAAGGCTAAAGAGGGGAATTCAGAGAAAGGGGCTGGGGCGGGGGGTGTCTGTGGCAGAGGGTCAGCCACTGAAACCTTAGAAAAGACCAGATGCTCAAATTTGAATGAGCATCAGGTGTCCCAGGGGGGTTATTATAACAGGATAGATGGATTCCACCCCCTAGAGCTTCTGATTCAGTAAGTCCAGGGTGGGGCCTGAGGACGTGCATTTCTAACAAGCTCCCAGGTGGGATGGGGAAGGGTCCAGAATCACTTGGCCCTTAGGGCTGCGTAGCAGTCAGACTGACAGGGAGCAACGGCAAGGCAGGGCAATGCCAGCAGCATCTAAACATGCAGCCGCAGCCCTATTTCTGATTCCACAAAATGTCAAATCATAGACGTTTATAAGCAAGTGTTCATCGCTTATAAAGACAACCCTATCACCCTTTGATGTCCACATCTGAGTGATGCAGCGTTCAAGAAGTGTCTTTCAACAGCCAATCAAGGCGATGAAAAGCAACTTCATCTTTTCTCCACATCTTCCCAAAGACATCGCTGAGGACCCTGTTCATCACTTGCCCGACGTCGCTTCCTGTAAATCCTTTACCATCTTTCTCACTTCTCTCCCACCTCATGTGCTCAGGGACTTCTCTCCTCCAAACTCTCCCCAAAAGGCCTCTCTTCAGCCCTGGGGGAAACATGCATCTAGTTGCCTTTCTCCTATCCTCCCAAATTCTGTGTCAATAACGCCCAAAGGACCAGGGTGGCAAGAAAAACACCAAGGAAGTCCCAATCTATGTTATTTTGACTGTTATTGCTACTAAAAATACTAGTAGTCATGAAATCAGGTGGTACATTTTTTTTTCTATTTTAGCCAGTTAATTTTCTCAGATAATTCTACCTTAGTAATTTATTTCTGCAAGACATACACCTAGTCTATTTTTTGGTTGCTGTAGTCTTTTGGGAATGGAAAAAGGGAGGCATTAACTCTACCAAATTCCACAATAAAAGAATTAGGAAATCTCCATCGAAGTTTTTTTTTTTTTAAAATAGATTTTATTTATTTATTTATCTATTTATTTATTTATTTTGGCTGCGTTGGTCTTCGTTGCTGTGCGCAGGCTTTCTCTAGTTGTGGCCAGCGAGGGTTACTCTTCCTTGCGGTGCGCGGGCTTCTCATTGTGGTGGCTTCTCTTGTTGTGGAGCACGGGCTCTAGGCGCGTGGGCTTCAGTAGTTGTGGTGCACAGACTTCGTTGCTCCGCGGCATGTGGGATCTTCCCAGACCGGGGCTTGAACCCGTGTCCCCTGCACTGGCAGGCGGATTCTTAACCACTGCACCAGCAGGGAAGCCCCTGAAAATCTCTATAGAAATTTAAATGATGCAAATTAAGGGGAATTCAAAAAATTAACGAGAATTTTTACATGCAATTTCTGGGAACCTTGATTTATAAAAATAAATGTAGTCTGAGATTTGATATCATGTTGAAAAATTTGAAAGCTGTAGCCATGTTTTGACTAATCAAATCTTCTTGAATGATAATATTTTGGAAGGGAGAAAGTAGTGCTAATTTTCTCATTGACTTATTTTGGGGAGTCCAGAAAGTAGGTTATAAGTTTCCCAATCTGTTCCAAAGAAATGTCTTTATTGCCTCCAAATATCAATGGGAAAATGGCCCACTTAATTTAAGCTTCAGATCTCCCATCTACTCTTCAGCCAGAGGGCTTTCTTTAATGTTACATTTTGGAGTTTGACCATAGACTTCCCCTGAGAAAATATTTCTACAGCCAAAAGCAGACTGACCACTGACAGAGGTCATTTCCATTGTAAAAACACGCATCTCCTGTCCTGGGACTCAACAAAACTATTTTCAATTTTAATGAAAAAAAAAAGGGCATAAACATTTTTATTTTTCCAGACATCTCTCGTGAAGGAAAAAAGAGGATTACTCATCATCGAATTAAACCATGGTTTTGCATCTTTCAGGTTTATGGGAAAATAAGAACCTCTCTCTCTTGCTTTTACCTCCAAGTCATCACCCCCAACCCCAACAAATCCACAGTCCGTTTGCCCCTGTTCACGGCCCTAAGGACGGCGTTATAGAAAGGAGCCGGCTGTCTTCCCTTAGGTCTATTTCAAAGATTATACACAAAGCGCTGGTTTCCATATTTCTCTGAATATACCATTACATAAACACCATGCACGAATTCACGTAAACCAGTGACTCTCAATCCTCACTGTGCACCCAAAGCTCCCGGGAGCTTGTAAAAAAATCTAGATTCCCAGCACTCATGCCAGATCTACTAAATAGAAGCTCCAGGGATACGTTCTGGGCATATTTAAGAAACAGTAGCACACTCACAGTTTCTCACTCTTTCTCCTGAAATGGGATCAGAGTCAATACCATGGGGGGAAACTGGCTGCACAAAGTCTGAAGACAAAAAGTTGCGCATCACCCATTCAGACGCCAACAGGGAAGCATGTCGGGGCGCCTAGGAGCTACTGAGCGTGCTCTTACCCTTGGCACCTAGGTCCTCCCAAGGTCAACATAGTCTGTGGAGTGCCACCTTGGCCGTTTCACTCCATGTCATATGCTGCCAATTCATTCAGATAAGGCTCCTGGGGAGAAAAGTCACGGTCTCCTTAAGCAGTATTTCCCAAGGGTGGGTTTCCTGTGCGATACCCAGTAGAAAATGGATGTCTGTGGTCAAGTTCAGGACATGCTGTTAACGCTCATCCCCACTTTAAGAGCCACCGTGTACTAAGGCTCTGAAAAGTCCTGCAATAAAGAAATCTGCTTACGCAGCATTCCCCACCCATATTTGATCAAGGAATGCTTCTCCTATCCATATCCCTATCAGTAGCAGAGGGATGTGCTCTGGCAAATGCCAATCCAGACTGTGAACTGCTGAACGTAGGGTCCAATATCCCCCTGGTCTTTGTCCTCCTTAAAGCAACCAGAGACAGGAAGGAATCGGGGCAGCACGCAGGGACAGGAAAGACGTTTGGCCGAAGGGATTTAGAATCATGATAGTAATCAGAGAACTTGAGTGAAATTGCCTACGGTGCTCCTGAAAGCATCCCAGCCAGGCTGGTGGTCCAACATCCTAATTAGCTAATGGGCAGAGAAGGGTTTTCCATGTTTAGAAATGAAGGCTTATCGGCTCAGCACTCAAAGATACTTTTTTTTTTTCAATTGCCATTTTCCTCTAAGAACGTGATGCTCAAACTTTAGCGTGCATCGAACCCCCGGAGGGTTTCTTAAAACACACATTGCTGGGCCTCTCGCCCTCAGAGCATCTGATGTCGTAGGTCTGGAGTGGGATCTGAGAATTTGCATTTCTGATGAGTTTCCAGGTGATGCTGCTGCTGCTGGTCTGGGGACCACACGTTGGGAGTGAATGTTCTACAACAACAGAAGAAAGCAAGAGGATAGGAAGTGATGGAGAACGAAGAAAGAACCAAAAGAAGAGAGAGGATAGAAGGGAGAAGGAGGGACGATGGGGAGAATGAAAGGTGAATGTGGGAAAGGGGAAAGAGAAAGACAGAGAGGGGAGCGAGGAAGAGGGATGATACTAAAAGAAGGGAGATGAGGTGAGAGAGAGAGAGAGAGAGACGGAGAGAGAGAGACGGAGAGAGAGCTGCTTGAATAAAGTGCATTCCAATTGTCGAGGTGTCAGCGCTAGAATCTGGTCACAGGACCAGTGGGAGCTGAGCCTTGAGCGTTTGCCGGGCCGCCTACTGTACGTACAGCTAGAAGTTTCCCATCCATACTTGTTGGTGGATATTCCTGGGTTTGGAGTTTCCCAGTCTCAGCTTAGTGACACCAGCTGATCTGGAAGCAAATCTGGCTCCAGCTAAGGGAGAAAGCCATGAAAAAGGAGGACAGAGTTCTCCAACGGCCTCCTTTTCTCATCTTACCGGCCCCCCTCCTGGGTCTTGTTAGATCCTGGATCTCCTTACCAACTGTCCCTCTGACCCAGGGAAAACTGCCAACTCATTCTGGAACCAACTCTCCGACTCCAGGCATTTCTGCTCCCCGCTGCTGGCCTGGACGCATCCCCCAGCCAACCCATGCCCAAGAGTTCCCAGAGTTCCCCTTTGAGGCCATTCTGGTCCTCCTCGTGTCCCGGGTCAGACAAACAAAATGCAGTCTTGAGGGTCAAAGGAGACCCCACCAGGGGCTGTTGATGAAATGCACATATTCCTGGGGCTGCCTTCCCAGCAAGGAAATTTGTAGCATCAGAACCTGGGGCCACCTCCACGTGAGGAAATCCAAGTGGGTGGAGAGAAGCCCGGGCTCAGCTATGTCACCTGGTTCAAAAGAGACACGCACTGGTCCCTGGAGATGCGCTGTGTTGTAGCGATGGTGGGATAAACAGGCTGAGGAATTGTAGGCTCAGCCTGGGAAGCCAGCAGGGATGGCAGTGCCTCTCTCCCCTGGAGGTGCAAGAAATCCTCCCTATAAATGAAGGAAATTAAATAGAGTGCAGGGTTTAGAGGCATCGCTCAAACTCCTAATCCAGACCCCAGGGTTGCTGAAAGGACCGCCACGCCCAGCCAGAAGAAAACTCTTTCACGGGCTTTGCTCTCCCAGGAGCCCAGCGAGGAGGCTGGACCCAGTGACAATTCAACTGGTGGAGCTTCTTTGCAATCCCAGGGCAGGGGAATGCTGGAAAGGGATTCAGAGACCCTTTCCTCTTCCTGCAGAGAAACTGAGGCCAGATGCAGAGGAGAAACTTGTACAGAGGCATTCGGGATTACACAGGGATTGGTTATCACCTGAATCCGCCAGCACACACAGTTGCACCTGCAGGTGGCAACTGGAAACTGTGTTGGGGAACAAGGCATTTGCTTGTAGAACCGTGAGCCTGTGCAGGGTAACGCAGGGCAACAGAGGAAAATGCCTACGTGAGGCAGGACGCATCTTTAAAATGAACAAGCGATTGACGAGCACACTTCTTTTCCTATTGTGAAGTTAGGCAAGCACATGTATCACTTTTTTGGAAAATGTAAAATGTTTCAAATAAGCAGGCAAGGGAAAGCAAACCCTACCAGGAGGAATGGCTTCAGATTTTTGAGCGTTTCTGATGCATCGGACAGGAGACCAAGCCCTGTCCTTCAGTCACGTCACTTAATCCCCACAAGTGCCAAAAGGAAGTGCTTTGGTTGCAGCCATTTTTCAGAGAAGGAGAGCAAAGCACAGAGAGGTGAAGGTGGTTGCTCAGATCAAAATCTAGCCTCTCTGTGCTTTTCACTTAATTCTCTCAAATGAGCGTTTTTCAGTGACAGAAATTATGCTTCTACGACATCACTTTTAATGGCTACCTACAATTCAGTGGTAGAACAGACACAGTATCTTTGATGGCAGGACTGCAAACTTTTTCTTTGAAAGCCAGAGAGTCAATACCCTCTCCTCTGCAGACCCCTGGTCTTGTCCCAAGTCCTTGACTCTGCTTCTGTAGCAGGTGAAAGCAACCATAGGCAATACATAAACCATGGGCATTTTGCAAATGAATAAAACTCCATTTACAAAATCCGGAGGTGAGCTGGATTTGGCCTGCGGTCTGTAGTATGCCTAGTTTGCCATCCCATGCCCTACAGCACTGCCAGTACCTTGTTATCAATGCGTAATAATAACAGTCATTACGGCTATTGTTATTGTTGTTGTTACGCAGTATAACAAAATAGCTGTGACAAGATAGGGTCTTGTATCTGCAGACCAACTCATCGAGCACAGACAGCAAATCCTGGAGAGCAGCGATGCTCAAGCTGTGCTGTCTTTGAGAATCTATGGAGCTTGTTAAAAATGCAGGGGGGGCCCCACCGCAGAGAATCTCATACAGACAGGCTGCATTAGGGCCCAAGAATCTGAATTTTTTTTGCGGTACGCGGGCCTCTCACTGTTGTGGCCTCTCCCGTTGCGGAGTACAGGCTCCGGACACGCAGGCTCAGCGGCCATGGCTCATGGGCCCAGCCGCTCCGCGGCATGTGGGATCTTCCCGGACTGGGGCACGAACCCGCGTCCCCTGCATCGGCAGGCGGACTCTCAACCACTGCGCCACCAGGGAAGCCCAGAATTTGAAATTTTAATGAGCACTCTTAAGGTGGCCCTGATGAGGAAGCTGGGGGACCACATTTAGAAAAACACTTCTAGATGGGTCATGGGCTGGAAGGCGAGAAGAGATGTCTTGGGGGAGACAGGCCAGCATCTGGAGTAGGGAGGAACAAGGTGGCACCCCTAGCAGGATAGCTCTTGGGGTCTTGTGAGGATCTCCCTGGGAGGGACAGTGACAGGGTTGAGTGGTAAAAGGAACAGATCACTAGAAAAGCATCTACTATGTGCCAGGTGATTCCCATGGGTTAACTCAACAACTCAAGTCCCTTTCCCCCAGATTAGAACGGTGACAGGAGGAGCAGAGCTTGCCTTAGATGCTCAGCTTGTCAGCCTCAGTCTGTAATCTTGCCCCTTAATCACAGAACCTGAACAAGGACCCGAGTTTGAGAGATTGGAAGATTGGGACACAGAGGACGAACCAAGCTCAGGATGGAGCAGGGACTCACAGTGTTGGAGGCTCAAATAGGTCCGTACAGGGAAAAGCTGGGCTGCCCAAAGAGCTCTGGATTCTGTGGATGGGCTGATCTCCCAAGGGCCTCTAGGGTAAGTTCTAGAATTTCCAATTCCAGGCCAGGGAGGAATGATTCTCAGAATCAAGGTCACATGACCCCCTCTACCGACAGTGCACCTGCATCAGGACTCAGGCTCCTGATGCCTGAGTTACCTGCTGTGGTTTGGCGAAAAGATCCCAGCAACTTTATCCTTTCACTCGGTGGCTACGCATCTGCATACAGTTGGCACTTAATAAATGCTTGCTGATTTCCTCTGGTACCCAAATCATGTTCCTTTCTCTCTTACAGTGTTTTAGCACTGAGAGTCATGCAGGCAAAGATTTACTGTATGTTTGTCATGGGTGGACACCTTCTGTACTAAACGTGCTACATTCACGGAAAATAATTCAATCTTCAAGCATCCTGGTGGTAACCATGAGATAATTCGTGTGTATTTTGCAGAAGTTCTGTGTCTGCAAAACGTTATACTCATTCTAGAGAGGTCTGAGCCAAATCTCAGGAGGGTTAAGTGATTTTTTTCCCAAAAAATTGTAGACTTAAGAGGTAGAGGAGGTAGTATTTGAATAATTTGTTTAAGCTGTTTAACCACCATGTCACAAGCCTCTCTAGTTTCCAAACATTCTCTCATGTATGCTCTCCTTCGCTCCTTATAGCAGCCTGTGGCGTTAGGGTAAGGCGGTGGTTCTTCAAAGTGTGACTTCTAGACCAGGAGCGTCCACAGCATCTGAACTTGTTAGAGGTGCAAATTCTCAGGCTCTTTCTCAGATCCAGTGACTCAGAAACTTGTGAGGAGGAATAACCAGCAGCTTGTCCGAGGATACACAGGAGGTGGTGGTAGGGCTGCCTCTTAACACCATTGTTCAGGGTTTCTCATCAGAATCACCTGGGTGACACTGCTTTTCCCTAGACCTTGTAACTCAGGATCTCCAGAGCTGGAGCCCCAAAATCTGCATTTTCATAAACTCCCAGGAGACTCCAGAGTTTGCAAATGACCTCCAGAACTTCCACTGGACTCGAATCACACAGCACATTCCTCTTCCCACCGCCAAATTCCCTTCTTTCCTTTGTGCCCAGACTCCCTAGGCAGGGTACAAACTACTTATGTACAACTAACCAGTTGTAGAGAGAGGCCTAGTTTGGTGCAGGGAAATCAGAAGAACCCAGGTACCCTGCCTTACCCCTCTGAGTTCTTAAGCTGTTTCAGTAAAAAAAAAATTACAAGTCATCCACAGATGTTTATTGTAAGAATTTCAAACACAATAGAACTTTATAGATTTTTTAAAAGTGAAAGCTGTTTTTCTCCCGACCCTTACCCCCATATCCAGACCACACTCAATTACTGTTAACAGTCTGGTGTGTAGCTTTCCAGACATTTAAAATTCGTATTTAAATCTATATATGCACATGCACACTCAGCTGATAATTCAAAACAGAAATGGGACTATGTTATTCTTATCATACTGTGGCATGACCCTCTTAACAGGATATTGTGGACATACTTCTCTGCGTACGGTGTGTTTTTCGGGGCATACATATATAGCCTCTTCTTGCTAAAGGTTATAGGGTATTCCACTTCCAGAAGTATCTTAATTGAATTAATTAGTCTCCAACTGATGGAGATTTTTGTAGCCTTTATCTTTCACTATTACAACATGTGGGACCCGAAACATCATCAATCACCTTGAAAAGGAGATCCTGGGATCCTGCCTCCTGTCCACTTGACGATCCTATTCTATCCTTTTCCAGTCAGACTTTTCTACGCCTAAGAGAAAAACTGACACAGAATGACAGCTACTTGTCATTTCTGTTGTTTCTTTTTCCTACCCGCTTCTTGAGGATTAGGGAAGGTAGAAAACTGAAATGAAAATTTTTTCTTTTTTTTTTTTTCCAAGGTGGGATGATTGGCATGAATGCCAATTTGAGCGTCAAGATGGACACTCTGGGATAATACTGTCCATACGATTTTTCGAGGGAGGGGAGCTGTTTTTCCTGTGTGAAAGATGTGGCTGTTGGCAGAGACAGGGTAAGTGGGTGACTTTTCCCAGGTCGAGCAGGAATCGTGACAGAGATTGCGTTCATTGCTCTCCATTGCTTGCTGTCCTTTTTCTTTCCTTCTTCCTTCCTTCCTTTCTTTCTTTTTCTTTTTTTCTTTCCTTCTTTCTTTCCAGATGAACAATAATTATAATTTCATTTTTATTTCCCAATTTAACTTCTAGTATGAAGCCCCACTTGCCAGAAATTAATCTCATTCTTTTTTTTAATTTAATTTAATTTTTAGTTTTTTGGCCACACTGCGCAGCATGCAGAATCCTAGCTCCCCGACCAGGGATCGAACCTGCGCCCCCTGCATTGGAAGCGTGGCGCCTTAACCGCTGGACTGCCAGGGAAGTCCCAATTTCACTCTTTTTTGATGTTCTGCAGCCTCTTCCTTGAAGCTGATTCTGAAAGCTGGAGTCTTTATATAATGGCAAGGTACGGGATGGAGATGGAATTGAATTTACCAATTGAATGTATTACATTTATTCGCTGTAATCTGTTGATGGGGGCGTCCACCAAGAGTGAGATCTTCCTGTATGGCTTGCTGTTATTTTCTGAGGTTCCCCCCAATCCCATGTGATTTCAGTATAAAAGCTGCACTGCCACCCCCCCCCTCCCCCAGCTCCCTATGACTCAGTCCCCTACTCATCCCTGAGTCATTCGAGAATGGAAATCATGAGCAAAACCTGGCTTTCACCCAGGCGGTGACAGAGCACATCCAGAAAATCAGGGATTCCCCATTCTGCCAGAGAGGCGTGAGTGGAGACAGCTGATTCTCCATGGTCAGGAGGGAGATGTTTCAAAGTTCCAGGCCACTGGGAAACCTGTTGTTTTGGGAAACTGTGCATTGTAACACTTGTGAGAGACCAGAACTGTCTCTCTGGTCTGTTGTTTTGGGAAACTGTGCATTGTAACACTTGTGAGAGACCAGAACTGTCTTCAAGGCAAGAGAAATAACAGCTGAAATAGACAATGCAACAGTGGTGAGCTATGACCTCACGTCCCATTGGGGTCATCCTCTTAATTACCCATATGTTAAAAACCCATTTCTCTTCTCTATCAATAATCATAGCTAATTTCGTTGTTATTGTTGTAAAAACAGCTACTCTGTTTGGGGCACTTAGAAGGCTTTATTCCCTCAAATCCTTAGGACAACACTTTCGATGGGCATTGTTGTGATCTTTATTGTAAATTAAGGAAGCTTAGGCTCAGACAGGTTAATAAGCACTTTGTTACACAGTTAGGAGAACATGGCCCCCAGGGCTGGTGAATGTGGTAAGCACAGAATTAATAGTCCCAATGCACGTGAACAACCATTACTAAAAAGGGACAAAGGCTGCTGGCCTCCAAGCTTGTATTAGTTAACTACTGCTGTGTGACAAATGACCCCAAATATCAGTGGCTGAAAACTACAGACATCTATTATCCCACAGTTCCTGTAGGTCAACCATCTGGGAGCAGCTGAGCTGGGCAGTTCTGGCTCAGGGTCTCCAGTGAAGTTGCGGTCAAGTTGCCAGCTGGGCTGCAGTCTCATCTGAGAGCTTGTCTTGGGGAAAATCCATTTCCAAGATCACTCATGTGGCTGTTGGCAGGAGGCTTAGCCCTCATCAAGTGCGTCCCTCTATAGGGCTGCCCCCAAAATGGCTTCTCCCAGAGTAAGTCATGAGAGAGAGAGAGAAAGAAACAGGGAGAGAGGAACTGCAATCCCTTTTCTTACCTCATCTCAGGAGTGATACACCATCACTCTTGCTGTATGCCACTGGTCACACAGATCCACCCTGGTACAATGTGTGAGGGGACCATAGAAGGGTAGGATGCTGATGGATGTCCTGGAGGCTGGCTACCACATAAGGATGCATCTCATTACTAGAGAATCTTCGAGGTCTTCATGTAATACAACACGTCTGAGGGCTCAGTATCCTTTGCTTCTCTTTCCTCTCCATCCACCACTTGGACCAAATTCAGTTGTATTACAAAAAAGGAAAGGGATGCTTCTCATCAAAGTGTGGGGAGATTCGATCTTGATTCTTCACAAGAATATCACCCAACAGACTTCCTTCCTGTCAACTCAGTCTGTTCAGCAAATGAGCAGTTTACATGATCCTTTCCCTTACCCTCTTGAATCCAGGATGCTGGTTATTCCAGCTCTGCCTCCATCACTCTGCACCCCATCGCAAAACCAACTCTCCACCCTGCTCGACCTCTCTGTCCCAGAGGCTGAACCATGCAGACTCTAAGACCTGCATTCCCTTGACACTGGATTTCAATTGATTTTGCCCAACAAGAAGCACCAGCAGAAGATCGGAGGATGGAGAGAGAGGGGTTGCGGTGTCAGTGCCCCTATCCCCCCTCTGCTTCTGCATCATCATTCTGAGAATGGTGTGGCCCTCCATGTCTACACCTCTTATTGGGCAGCCCCCACCCCCGGCTCCAACTCTCACTGGACCCTGAGACCTTCATTTTCCTCCACTGCCCCTTCCGTTCCAGGGTTGTTAACAACTTCCTGCTGTTGGAAATCCCTGAGCCCTTTACCATCCCCTTCAGGTTCTTTTTATCAGGATCACACCTCTGTAAATAACCCCTTTAGAAATGTCTCTGAGTGTAACCATCTGAATGGAATTCTTTTTTCTGCTGGGAACCAGACTCATAGAGAATGAAATGGCCTCTGACTTCCACACCTTTATTTCCTCACATTTCGAGACAATCCTTTAACTATGTGCCATTGTAGAGAAGGGCATAGGGCTTATTTTAGGAGACACAGGACTTGAGAATCCTTGAGCCATATTAGGGCGTATAAATACGTCGGATTTATATGGCCATGACCATGACTACTGCATCACTCCACTAGTGTCATCAAGAATTTTATGGACGTTTAATGTAGAATGCATGCGTGTGGGCTTTCAGAGGATTCCCAGCAGATGATTACTTAAGGCACTGAGATTTGAGGAGACTGAGGCAGTTCTTCCTCACCCCCAAAATACTACCATCGTACCAAAATTGATCACAGTTTGCTATCTGGGTCAAAGAGCACTGTGTATGGCCTCCTCTTTTTTTTTTTTTTTTTTTTTTGCAGTACGCGGGCCTCTCACTGTTGTAGCCTCTTCCGTTGCGCGGAGCACAGGCTCCGGACGCGCAGGCTCAGTGGCCATGGCTCACGGGCCCAGCCACTGCGTGGCATGTGGGATCTTCCCGGACCGGGGCACGAACCCGTGTCCCCTGCATCGGCAGGCGGACTCTCAACCACTGAGCCACCAGGGAAGCCCTGGGCTCCTCTTTATTATACTTTTTAAAATAAGAGTCTTTATTAGTTTTTCTTTCTGGGGAAGGATAGTTAAATAAATCCAGATTTTAAAACTCCTTTCCCCACTTTAATGAATCCTCGCTCTGGAGCCCAACTTCACCTGCACCAAGAAACATCACAGCTGAAGACCCCTATAGGATGGTTCCCACTCCTGGTGGGTCCCTGGTATACAATCTTGTTGGCCCAGGATGGGGGCTGAGGGCTGGCTTGTCCCTGATTCTGTGACTGCCTTCACGACTGCCACGTCCAGAACACTCTGCATCCTTACAGATAACTGACTTCCCAAGTCCTGGCTGATTCTGAGGATCCCTATTTCCTTGCTGAGTGACTCCATTCATTTATGTATTTGTTCATTTATGTATGTATTCAACAACTACTTTTGGACTCTGGTGGTTCTAAGCACTGGAGAAGTAACAGTAGACAAAATGGACATTATAGAGACACTAAGTATAAGTTACTCATGGAGCATGTTTGAAAGGGATGAAAAAAGCAGGGTGGAATGGAGTGGGAGGTATGGATGAGGTTGGGATTTTAAACGGGATGGTCAGAATAGGCTTCCTTGAGGTGACATTTGAGCAATCAGTTGGGAGTGAGGGGACGTCCCAGCCTGCTATCCTGGGGAAGAGTGATCCAGGCAGAAGGACAGCTTGTGCAAAGGCCCTGAGGTGGCAACCATAGGTTAGAGGAACAGCAAAAAGGACTGTGTGTTGGGAGGGGAGGGAGGGGCGGGAGGGAAGGAGAGGTGTAGGAGATGAAATCAGAGAACAACAGGTGGAGGGTGAGGAATGATGGAGCCTTTCGGTCATAGTAAAAAAACTGATTTTTATACTCTTTAGTCTAATGAAAAAGAAGATTCAGTGAGACACTTCCAGAAACCCTCTCTGTACATTTATGGAAGTGCTGAACACAGAAAGGGGCTAAAGCATCTTTCCACTTTGGGGAGAAGAGCTGAAATCATTATGCAGATAAAGCAAATAGGAAGTCTCAGCTGGTGCATGTACGAATGTACACATGTGAGCGTGCGTGCACGCGCATGCGCGCACACACACACACACACACACACACACACACACACAGCACACTCTCCTAGAAACAAGAGTGTTATAAATAGAGAAATGGCGACGGTGGCAGCTTGGAGCCTTGGGCTGACGTCGGGGGAAGCCGCAGCACTAACGCTAATGAATTCTGATGATTTGGAGCAGTCATTAAACTAATAAACCCATCTGCAAATTAGCACAGCGGCTGCAGCCAGCGAACATTTAATCAAGCCGCCTTCATTATTTTAGACACAGCACACTTGGCCGAAGTGACTGTAGGAGACATGATCGGGGACCTTCATCTGATGATTTTATCACTTGCCTGCCAGAGCGTGAAGGAGCCGGCGTGATGAAGTTACTCTGTTGGTTTTTTCCCTGCCAGAAGGGAATGACTGGGAAGGCCAAGGCTTCTTTTCCTCTCTAATTACACGATGCCCTTCTTTTCACAAATACCTTGAGATGCATTCGTTATTTACTATTTTGAGCTTACTTCTTAAGTTTTGTTATTTGACCCCCATCTTCTAAAGGAGTGTTTTTGCTTCGGTTCCTCCGATTTTCTCCCCAACTCTCTCTTCTCCCCAAACTTGATTCCGGCCCCCAACCTCCCCCGCCTTTTCTCAGTAACTCAGTCCTTGAAAACCTCAGGGCAGGCAATTCCCAGCATGAGCAGGGAGGATGGTGGGGTCCCAAGAGGGTCCTGATTCCTCTCTTGAAATGTCCAGCCGAATCCCTGTTCGTCACCTGTCCCCTCGTCCCCCGAAATGCCACCCTTGCTGACCAGTTCGCATTATTATCTGTGATCTGATTAGATTAGGGTGACCAATTTGTCCAGGATTTCCTGGGACTTTCCTAGTTTGAGCAACGGAAGTCCCACATCCAGAGAAAGCCCTTAGTCCCTGGCAAACTTGGACAGTTGGTCATCACGTCAGAGAGTCACCACCATTTCTGTCTTATATTGGGCTTGTGCTTCCCAGGTGTAATTTGGCTTCATGTATAATTTTTATTATTGATAAAGGATGAAATGTTAACAGTTCCTAATAAGTCTCTTTCTCTCCCTCTCTCCCTCCCACTCTCTCTGTCTCTGTCTCTCTCCTCCTCTCTCAATCTGTGTGTGTGTGTCTCTCTCTTTCTCTTTCTCTGTCTCTATCTCTGTCTCTCTCTCCCACACACACACTAGCCTGTAACCCACTGTATGTTAAAGTAGGTGGACTTTGGCTAGAGATTATGGTTAGATTTATTCAGTTTTTTTAACTGAAGTATAGTTGATTTACAATATGGTGTTAGTTTCAGGTGTACAGCAAAATGATTCAGTTATATACATATTTCTAAAGATTATTTTCCATTATAGGTTATTACAAGATACTGAATATAGTTCCCTGTGTTATACAGTAAATCCTTGTTGTTCATCTATTTTATATATAGTGGTGTGTATCTGTTAAGCCCACACTCCTAACTTATCCCTCCCCCTGCTTCCTCTTTGGTAACCACGAGTTTGTTTTCTATGTCTGTGAGCCTGTTTCTGTTTTGTATATAGATTTATTTGTATTATTTTTTAGATTCCACATATAAATGAGATCAAGATTTACTCAGTTTTGCAAACTTATGGTTACCAAAGGGGAAAGGAGGGGTAGGGATAAATTAGAAGGTTGGGATTAATGTATACACACTACTCTATATAAAGTAGATAACCAACAAGGACCTACTGTACAGCACTGGGAACTATACTCAATATTTTGTAATAACCTATAAGGGAAAAGAATCTGGAAAAGAATAGCTATACATGCATATACATATAACTGAATCACTGTGTTGTACACCTGAAACTAACACAACATTGTGAATCAACTATACTTCAATATAAAATAAAAATTTACAAAAGGACAAAGTGAAAAAAAAGAATCAGAAAAAGAATAGCTATATATACATATACGTATAACTGAATCACTGTGTTGTACACCTGAAACTAACACAACATTGTGAATCAACTATACTTCGATAAAAGAAATGGAAAGAAAAAAATTTATTCAGTTTTGAATCTTCTGAAACTTTGTGTGAGGTGTGTGTGTGTGTGTGTGAGAGAGAGAGAGAGAGAGAGAGAGAGGGATGGGGGGAAGGGAAGGGGAAAGATATGGCATATTTTTTTTCTAAGAAGAGGTTCAAACATTCATCAGGTTCTCAGAGGGGTTTGTAACCCAGAAAGGTTAAGAACCGTGGCTCTGGGACATCCGGAAGCAAGGATGGGGGTGAAAGAAAACACCATCAGAAACAGAATCTCAGCCCCCCATCTTCTGTCTTTCTTCTTCGCTTCCCTCTCCTCTCTTTTCTTTCTCTCTCCTTCTCACTTTTGTTCTATTTTTCTCTTTTCCTCTTCTCTCTCTCTCTCTCTCATCTCCTCCCTTGCCCTGTCTTCCTCTCCCTGCTTCTCTCTGTATCTGTTTCTCTCATCAAGAGGATTAAATGAGAGAATGTGCAAAACCTGGCTTCTGATGATATTCAATCAAATGTTTTGTTATGTTTGTTACCATGCCCGGTGAATTCCATAAACACTGTTGCATACAACACTCTGATTTTAAAAAGATTCAAATTGCCTTTCCTGAGTGCATGGGTGGAAGGAAGGATGGGTTCCCAGCTGGGAGGTGCTGACGTGCCCTTGTTCAGATACAGACAGGGCACGTAGGGAGCTTGAACATCACGTTCAGGGTGCCCCGGGGGTCGTCTTCGGTGGTCCCTGGCCTCATTCCCAGGCCTGCCCAACACCAAATGCTTCCTTCTTAGGCCCTAGCTTAGATGGCTTGAGGGGAACTGCTGAACTTCGGTTTTTCCTTATTACAAAAAGATGGATAATCCCTGTGTTTTCTTCCTATTGGGAGGATTTGGGATGGAATGAACAAACATACTGGGGAGCATTCTCTAGAGGCAAAGAACATGGTGAAGAGTCTGGTCGTCGCTGTACTTACCCTCAGGTATTTCCTTTCCTCTGCCTTGAATAGAAATGGAAAGTTGTGTGTGTGTGTGTGTGTGTGTGTGTGTGTGTGTTTCCTTCTGCTGAACCATCTCCCCATACTTCTCAGAGGCAGTGGTCCTATGGAGGCATAAGAGGGATAGTGGAAGAGGGAACATTCATCCTACAAAAAAAGAATTCAAAGCTAATCGCTGTTCTTACCTTTGCAAACACTTCTGTCAGGTTGGAGGCTCAGGGAAACGGGGCACGAAGCTGCAGAGACTTGAGCAGAAGAGGAATTAAGTAAATAAACACACCATTTGAAGATGATGAAGTGGTTGACAGGAACCTTGCTGTGGGTGGGTTAATTGATCAATATTTGCTGAATTCTTGTATTAGATGCCGTCCCGAGTCTTTAGGAGATGTCGTTCTTGCTGCAGAGATAATGGAAAAGGTCTTTAGAAAGCCAAGCCTCCTGTCCAGACGTGTGGCATTTTATTCCTTTTCTGAAACGATAATGCCAGTTACTATTGATTGAGAGTTCGATGGGTGCCAGGCATGCCATGTGCATTACTTCATTGAATTCCCATGTTGGTGTCCACAAGGAAACTGAGACTCAGAGAGGCTGTGTGACTTACGTGCTGGAGCTCAGCTTTCTGTGCCTTTCTTCACCTGAGTATCAGTCAGGATGGGCTAATACTCAGTATCAGCACACTGCGATCTCTAATGTGCACACAGATCCCCTGAGGTATCTTGTCAAAATGCAGTTCTGGGGCTTCCCTGGTGGCGCAGTGGTTGAGAGTCCGCCTGCCGATGCAGGGGACACGGGTTTGTGCCCCAGTCCGAGAAGATCCCACATGCCGTGGAGCGGCTGGGCCCGTGAGCCATGGCCGCTGAGCCTGCGCATCCAGAGCCTGTGCTCCGCAACGGGAGAGGCCACAACAATGAGAGGCCCGCGTACCGCCAAAAAAAAACAAAAACAAAGAAATGCAGTTCTGCATCTGTAGCTCTATTTCTGTTTTGTAGATAAGTTCATTTGTACACTTCTTTTTAGATTCCACATATGAGCGATATCATATGGTCTTTGTCTGACTTACTTCACTCAGTATGAAAATAAACTTATGGTTACCAGGGGGTAAAGGGTGGGGGAGGGATAAATTGGAAGATTGGGATGGACATATACACACTACTATCTATAAAATAGATAAATAATAAGGACCTACTGTCTAGCATAGGGAACTCTACTCAATACTCTGTCACGGCCTCTATGGGGAAAAAATCTAAACAAGAGTGGATGTATGTATACGTATAACTGATTCACTTTGCTGTACAGCAGAAACTAACACACATCGTAAATCAACTATACTCAAAGAAAAAAATGAAAGAAACATTGATTAGAATAGCCAAAAAAATGCAGATTCTGGTTTAGTAGACCCAACAATCTGTATCTCTAACAAGCTCCCAGGTGAGGCCGATGCAGGTGATCTGCAGGTCGCCCTTTGAGTAAGAAGGGACTAGGTTATGCTGCAGTAACAAACATCCCGCAAATCCCAGCGGGTGATAGTAACAAGGACTCCTTTCTTGTTCATCACAAGTTGAGTGAAGGGCTCCACCCCATGTCATCCTCACTTTAAGAACAAGGATAATGGAAGAGCTATCATTTGGAATAGTGACACTCACAACAGCAGGAGAAAAAGATCTCTGGGGAGGTCTCACAGCAGCAATTAAATGGTCCAGTGAGGAAGTGATGCATGTCACTTCTGTTCGAAGTTCATTGGCTAAAATTAGTCACACCATCCCACCTAATCACGAGGAGGACACGGATTGCCTGCAAATTTAGGAAAGATGGGAGGCAGGAATGTTTGGTAAGTGTCAGTAAAACTATCACGACCTGCCTACAAACCCATCTATCAAGGGCTTAACCAGCACTTCTTAAGCAACTAACACCAAGTGAGGTACTATGGGCGGTATTTAACAATTCTTTGCTCCCTTTCACGTGAACGCTGGTTACTGCAACCATAAAAAAGGAAAACATGCAAACAACAGTTCATGCACGGACACACACAAAAAGCACATCAAAAGTTTTGCAACCTTAAAATATGCAGTAATTACAAACGAGCTTTTGGACTTATGCAAAATTTGAATTGCACAAGACTTTCCAAAATAAAACTATTGCATAAGCTGGGAGTGTCCTTGTGTTATAGATGGAGATCATTCTGTATGCAGAGTTTTGCATACTGCTCTTATTTTCTTATCATTTTGTGCGCACAGTTCTCTGTATCTTGGATTTTACAGACTATATCATTTTCTCAGGCTATAATATTCTATTGCTACAATGTATTTAAGCAATCATTTCTGTTGAATATTTAGTTTGGTTTCAACTTTTAGTTTTTGCTATTATTTTCAACAGTACGGTGACTAAGCAGGTAGGAAATATTTCTGCACATTCACACTTATTTCTTTGTAGCAGATGCCTAGAAGTGGAATTACTCAGCCACAGAATATCAATACTGTTAAGGGTTTTGACGTACAGTGTCAAAATACTATCATAAAGCAATGCCAGTTCAGAATCCCATCAGCTTTATTTGAATGTCCATTTCATCAGAGCTTCACAAGAATGGGAAATAGGTTTTAATTGTAAATTTGAGAGTAAAATATATGGTTGCAATTATAGCTTGCGTTTCTTTGGTAACTAGTGTGTGGGAATTTTTTTTTTAATATTCATTAGTGAATTTTTCCTTCCCTATCATTTATTAGTCCATGTCCCTGTTCCATTTTATTTTCCTTTTGAGCTTTAGAGCTTTGCTTATTCTATGATGACTTTATGTAAAAGAGCGCCTAATCCTTTGTTTAACATGTATGTAGCTAGAGTTCTTTTCAATGTGTCTCTTGTCTTGTAGCTGTCATTTTAAAAAGACATTGTGGGATTGTGGGAGATCTGAATTGGTGGGAACTTTATGGGAGCAATTTGACAAAATGTAGCTAACCATTTGAAAATTTAATACTCCTTCATGAAACAATTCCACTTCTAGGAATTTTTCTTAAGGAAATCCACATGAATGTGGACAAATACTTAGGTATTAGGTTATTCCTTGCAGTGTTGCAAATGATAGCAAAAAGAGGTCTTTATTTTATTTAATGAGACTTACCCAATCTGTGCTCCTCTATGTTTCTTTTTTATTGTTTTGGTAAATATTAAGTCTCAGCTGCTGCACTAAGAGAGACAAAGATGTCATTTTAATATTCTTCGAGGGTTTTTTTTCCCCTAACTACAAATTGTGTGTGGGTGGTTGAGTAAATAGATAGACAGACAGGTGAACAGATAGATGATAGAGGATGGACAGAAAGACAGACAGATGATGATGATAATAGATAGATGATGGGTAGATAGATGGATATGGTTGGGAAGACAATAGGTAGGTGACAGATAATAGGTAGTAGATGATGATGATAGATGATGGGTAGAGTATAGATAGATCATAGATAAATAGATGATAGATTATGGATAGATAGATAGATGATAGATAGATAGATGATAGACAGATAGATAATAGATAGATAGACAGAGAGGCAGATAGATACAGAAGAGATCCGTCTCTTTGACCAACCAGTTCTGTGCATTAAATGCGCATTGGTATCGCACAAAAAGCTCTAGTCACTTAATCACATCTGGGCTTCTCCCCCAGAGGGGATGATTAAGTTGAGCTGGGTGGGGCCCCGCAGTGGAGGAAAGAGCAGAGCAGTGCTCTTGGGAACAGAAGCCAAGAATCAGAGAGAACGAACAAGGGGCAGCTGAGTCCCCACCGAGGTGGAACGCTAGAGAGTAAACGTGCAAGTTCCCGCCTAACTTAGAATAGAACGCACACGCCTCAGCCTGGCCCCGGGCTCTTTCCGCACGCTGCCCTGGAGCATGGCTCCGAGCTCGCCTGGTCCCGAGCTGCCCAGCCGTGGTCCTCCCAGCTCTGCTTCTGACCCCCCGACACGCCAGGCCTTTGTCCTCACTGTTCCCTCTGCCAGGATGCTCTTACCTAAGACACGGCTGTCTCTCTCCATTGAACACTCAGGTCAAAAGTCACGTCCTCAGAGCCACCCTCCCTGTCTCCTCTATTCCAAAGAGCCCCCCGGCCCCCTATAACCAGATGGCCGTAACTCTGGGTTCTCTCCTCCATTTCCCGCCATGGCTCAGTCTTCTCCATCCTCTTCCTCACCTCACCAGGGTTACCCCCAACCTGCTCAGCCCTGCTGTGGGTTGTCAGTAATTCAGGTCCTTCTAGTTCATCTCGGGATGGGACCATGGAGGTGGCAACACCACCTTCCGAGCATGGTCTCCCGTTCCTCTTAACCTGTCTCCTATGTGTCATGACATCTTGCTCTGCCTTGAGTTGTGCTAGCAAACGTCCCTTATGGTCCCCCAACCCTAGTGTAGGACAAGCTAGAGTGGAGACAGGGAACACACTGGCCCTACACACGAATTGTTACCCTAGTGCGTTGAAAACCCAGAGAGAGCTTTTGTTCCTTGCCATAACAAGAAGGCAGCATATGTGATAGATGTTAACTGCACTTACTCTGGTGATCATTTCACAATATACATGAATATTGTATATTGAATCATTAGGCTGTACACCTGAAACTAATAGAATGTTAGTTGTCAATTATATCTCAATTAAAAAAATAGAAAGTAGGTGTTAAACCTTAAATAAAGGTACACTTTACTTAAAGAAAAAAAAAGATAGTAGCATAAATTTAATGAGGACCTACCATGCTCCAGGTATGGAGATGGGCGTGAAGGTTGAGACCCTCTCCCTCTGGGCAAGGATCCCTCCAGCTCCAGGTCACCGCAGTCCCCACCACTCCCTAGTGTTACCCTTAGCTTGCCTCACTCATTTCTTACTCCCATGATCCCTGTGAGCAGTTGAGATTCCAATCTCTCTTGTTGAAATTGTTAAGGAGTTTGGAGTAGGTTTGAAGCTGCAGAGTGGCAGAATCCCTTTTGTTATTTATGGGGGAGACAGATCTATCCATGCAATCCCAGGGGAGTTACGTAAGCGGTATTTCTTCACTTGCGAACTAGTAGGTGAGCATCTTGGATGTGCCTGAATGGGCGCTGTTCTGGGCACTCTGACGAGGGTGAGGCAGTTTGCCCTGGGAAGGTACCAGAGCCTCCCTTTACTGACTCTGAGGATTCAGATGGGCTTCCTGACGGAAGGTGGTGACTGAGTAGGAGCTAAACAATCTATCAGGGGTAAAAGGTTCCAGGCAGAAGAAATAGGAATAGAAAGCTCAGGCCTTGAAGGCCGCGGTAAGGAGTTTGGCCTTTATCTTAAAGGCCGTGAGAATCTGTTGAAGCATTTGAAAGAAGAAAACATTGGATTTTTTCCGATTTGAAAAAGAACTCTCTAGTGCACACATATGTTCATCAAAAGATAATGACATGAACTGTTCAGAGCAGTGATATTTATAAGAGCTCCAAACTGAAAACCCCCCAAATGCCATTAGCAGGAGAACGGAGAAATATTTGTGGCATATTCACACAATGAATCCCATGCAGCATTTAAAAAGAATGATCTACTGATGTACAAGTACCCATAATAACATGAAGATGCTCACAAAAAATAATACTGAGTGCAAGACGCAGACATAGAAGCATGCATGCCTTAAAATTCCTTTCACGTAAAATAAATAGCTAGTGGGAAGCAGCCGCATAGCACATGGAGATCAGCTGGGTGCTTTGTGACCACCTAGAGGGGTGGGATAGGGAGGGTGGGAGGGAGGGAGACGCAAGAGGGAAGAGATATGGGAACATATGTATATGTATAGCTGATTCACTTTGTTATAAAGCAGAAACTAACACACCACTGTAAAGCAATTATACTCCAATAAAGATGTTAAAAAAAAAAGAAAAGAAAAGCAATCTGGGCCCAATATCTAAAGCAGCAGATTGGAAGAATGGTGTTGTCCTTTCCTCTTACAAGGAAGGAAGGGAGGGAGGGAAGGAAAGAAAGAGAGAAAGAAAATTATCCCTGTTCTCTGTCATTGTAAACTTTACTCAAACTAAAAATGCTTTGTGGATAATACAATTTTAAAAGAAAAAAAATTCCTTTCAGATAAAGAATAGAAATAACCAAAACAAATTTATGGTCTTGAAGTCCAGATACCAGTTGCCCTGGAAGACAGCGGGGCCCAAAGGGTTGAGGACGTGATTTCTGTTATTTCTCATTGGCACTGGGTTACGTGACGCGTCCAGTTTGTGACAATTCATCCAGCTGAACATTTAGAACCTGCGTCCTATTCTGCTTGTATACGACACTAATAAAATCCTCCACATTCAGCACCATACTAGAGATGATGGTGGCTGGCCTGGGGCAAATGTTATCAAGCTTAAAATGAATGGAGTTAGGAGATGCTCAGTAAGGGATAAAACCTATAAGGCGGGCTTCCCTGGTGGCGCAGTGGTTGAGAGTCTGCCTGCCGATGCAGAGGACACAGGTTCGTGCCCCGGTCCGGGAAGATCCCACATGCCGCGGAGCGGCTGGGCCCGTGAGCCATGGCCGCCGAGCCTGCGCGTCCGGAGCCTGTGCTCCACAACGGGAGAGGCCACAACAGTGAGAGGCCCGCGTACCGCAAAAAAACCCAAAAAAACAAAAAAAAACAAAAACAAAACAAAACAAACAAACAAAAAAACCTATAAGGCTTGGATCTTCAGAGGCAAAAGAGGGAAAGCTTTGAGGGCAGGAGAAACATCGCTAGACCAAACCCAAGAGCAGGCAGGTTCCAGGCACCGTTCAGAGGAAAAAGGAGAGAATCTTTCATCTCAACCCTGCTGGAGTGGAGTGGAAATGGCAGCAAACCCTACACGGAGTTAGGGTTTCAAAGGAACTAAAAGAACAAGGGAAGGCGAGATTTGCTGATGAAACATTTATTCACCTAAAAAAGTAACCCATAATTAAAAGACATGTGTAATAGGAATGCATCTGGGCCATGGAAAGCCGTCCCCCATACATTTCCTCGAAAGAGCTCTAATGCATCCCTCCCTCCCTCCGGGTACCATCTGCTTTGAAATGCCCCCTGCTTCCTCTTCTCCCTTCCAACCCCGCCGATATCTTTATCAAATTCTTGTTGAAACCTGGAAAGGGAAAAATATTTCCAGCAGTGAAAGCTTTAACTTGTCGCCTCGTGTTCTTCTCGGATTTCTAAAGCACGGAGGCCCGGAGAGTATGTTTCCAATATCCTCTCTCTGCGGCCTTGTGCTCGCTTCTACACCAAGGAGGCTCTGACCCTGGTGTCTCCAGGGGGAGAGGGGTTTGGAGCTGGGGTCAGGCTTGTCAGAAAGGAAGAGGCCATCCCGCCTTGAGCCGCCCACCTCCCCCCCTCGTTTAATACATTTAACCTGGAAGAGGCACTGCTCCAGCCGACATTAGATTACGAGGTTGGTAAAGGTGGCCTAATAAATGGCAAATGGCGGCATGTGGGGCTGAGCTAATCTCTGTTGACACACATCTAATGCGAGGCCCATGTTGAAGGCAGCGGGTCCCGTCTGCATCCCGACTTTGCCTTGATGACCGAAGGGGGAGGTGAGGCCCAGGGAAAGCCACTGGGATGCCTGTCTCTTTCAATCGTCTAGTGCCGGGAGTGTGCACGTCATTATTTAAAGGTCTCCTGGTACCAGCTAAATGTCTCTGCCTCCCGTGGGCCATGAGGTCGATTTCATCTTCTCAGAGCAAGCTTTGGAGGATTGCATGTCTCTCAAATGTTTTCATGTTCTCCTCGCTGGAAGTGTGAGAATGCTATCATGCATTCATTCAACAAACCTGGTTGGATTCCGTCTCCGTGCAGGACCCTTGCATGAATGCATCAGGACCCAATTTTTAATTTTCCGTGATGATCACATAGATAAGGGTGCACATCCAGTTCTGCCACCTTCTCACTGGACAGATCAAAACTCCCTGAGCCTCAGTTCCCTCATCTGGTGCTTGTCTGGTCCCTTACTCCAGGGCCCAGCACATAATAGTTATTTAACAACTATTTATAGAATGAGAGCATCTGTAGAATAAAGATTGCTAACTAGACATACACACAACAGAATTGCATGAAACGAGCCATTTATCCAAATGCCATGCTATACTCTATATTTCGTGGCAAAAATTGTATAATCCCTGCTCTCCCCTTGTTCCCATCCCACTAGCTTAAATGTAAGATTCACAAGGGCAGGGACTGTTGCCTTTGTTCACCTGATATAATCTCAAACACCTGGATTAGTGCCTGAATCAATGTTAGGAGCATAATAAAGATTAGATAAATTTTTATCAAATACTGAATTGAATGAATGAGTGAATGAGTAAATGGTGAATGGCCTGTGGATCAACCTTCCTGAAAAATGTGGAAGGCAGACCATTGAACTATTTAATAGTTCTGCTTATCATTTCATTTTCCCCTTTCCTTTTCAATAAGATCAAATTCTACTACTTTAAAAATATTCATTGATCCATTGCACATCAAGTATTATGTACTCAGGCTCTATAGACAGGGAATCTGAGCTTGGATTCCAGCTCCATCAGTTGCTGGTTCAGTAACCTTGTGCAGGACATTTAATTTCTTGGGGTCTCCATGTGCTCATTTGTAAAATGGAGAAAATAACAGCACCTAACTAATAAGGTTATTATGAGGTTCAAATGAATTCATATATATCAAGAAATGAAAGTAGTACCTAGCAAAATCATAGCTCATTATTCATGAGTATTGAATAATGTTGATATTTTAAAAATAAACCTAGTTGAGAGAATAGGAAACAATAATAATATTAGAAAAGAGAAAGGGAGAAAGGGAGAAATGAGGGCTTTTAAAAAAAAAATCACTTTATTGATGGGACCTCCCTGGAGGTCCAGTGGTAAGGACTCCACACTTCCACTGCAGGGGGCATGGGTTCAATACCTGGCTGGGGAACTAGGATCCTGCTTGCCGCCTGGCATGGCCAAAAAATAAATAAATTAAATTAAATTAAATTAAATTAAATTAAAATCACTTTATTGAGGTATGATTAATATTCAAAAAGCTGTAAATACATATTGTGTACAACTTAATGGCTTTGGAGATAAGTACATACCCATGAAACCATCACAACAGTCTATGCCATAAACATATCCCTCATCTCCAAAACTTTCCTTCCTCTCTATTTATTATTTTTTGTGTGTGTGATAAGAACACAACATAAGATCTACCCTCTTAGCAAATTTTTAAGCATACAATACAGTATTTTTAAGTATAGGCACTGTATGTATAGAATTTATTCAACTTGCAAAACTGAAACTTTGTATCCTTTGACCAACATCTCCCCTTTATCCCCTCCCCCCAGCCCCTAGCAAGCACCATTCCACTCTTTCTGCTTCTATGAGTTTGACTATTTTTGATTCCTGATGTAAGTGGTACCATGTCGTACTTTTTCCGTCTGTGTCTGACTTAGTTCCCTTAGCTTAATGCCCTTGAGATTCATCCATGTTGTCCAGATGGCAGTATTTCTTTCTTTTTTAAGATTGAATAATATCTATAATATTTGTAAATACTGCATATTCTTCATCCATTCATCCACCAATGGACATTTGTGTTGCTTCCATGTCTTAGCTATTGTGAATAACGCTATAATAAGCACGGCAATGCAGATATGTCTTCAAGGCCCTGATTTCAATTTCTTTGGTTATACACCCAGAAGTGAGATTGCTGGATTCTATGGTAGTTCTACTTCTAATTTTTTGAGGAACCTCCATACTGTTTTCCATAATGGCTGTGTCAATTTACATTCCCACCAACAGTGCACAAGGGTTTCCTTTTCTCCACATCCTTACCCGCAATTGTTACCTTTTTAAAAAAATAATGGTCATCTTAACAGGTGTGAGATGATATCGAGTTTTCGATTTGCATTTCTCTGATGATTAGTGATGTTGAATACCATTTCCTGTACCTATTGGCCATTTATATGTTTTTGCTTTGGAGAAATGTCTATTCAGTCCCTCTGCCCATTTTAAAATCTGGTTGTGTTTTTGCTATTGAGTTATAAGAGCTGCTTATATATTTTGGACATACATTCTATCAGATATATGGTTTACGTGAGGACTATTTTAAAACTAAAGACTATACTAGATAAACATACACACATATACATATAAAGATATATGTAATGTATATATAATTTATATCTCAACAAAATGGTTAATATTCTGGGGAGTATAATATTGACTGAATTAACTGAAGACTAGAATAAAACAAGGGACATGGAGAACAATATTCAAAAGTATTGAATATTGATGTTAAAGATTCAGGAGCCAAGTTTAATAATCAACTTTTTTTTTTTAACATCTTTATTGGGGTATAATTGCTTTACAATGGTGTGTTAGCTTCTGCTTTATAACAAAGCGAATCAGTCATACATAAACATATGTTCCCATATGTCTTCCCTGTTGCGTCTCCCTCCCTCCCACCCTCCCTTAATAATCAACTTTTTAAGGCTCCGGACACGCAGGCTCAACGGCCATGGCTCACGGGCCCAGCCTCTCTGCGGCATGTGGGATCTTCCCAGACCGGGGCACGAACCCATGTCCCCTGCATCCGCAGGCGGACCCTCAACCACTGCGCCACCAGGGAAGCCCTAATAATCAACTTTTAACAAGGAAGAAAATGATCAGTCCCATGCCATGTAATTTGTTCCTGAACATAGGCAAAAGTGAATCACTTCTTACTTCATTCTTTGAAGACATCATAACCCTGGTAACAGCAATGCATGACAAAAATGGCACAAAAAACAAAGCTACAGACTAACCTCATCTAGAATCATTAATGCCAAAATCCTCACTAATTAATTTAAATAGTATAATAAAAGAATCAACTGTCATGTCCAAGGAGGGCTTATGCTAGGATTAAATATAAAACAGCTTATCTAACAGTCAAGGTAGGAATATATAACAATCTCAATAGAGTCATGAAAGGCATTTGAAAAAATAATTAGCATTCATTCACCAAAAAATCTTTCAGAAAACTTGAAACAGAAGGATAGCTGGTTTTTTTTTTTTTAAACATTCTAATGATTACCTATCTCAAAACCACATCCAGAGTGAAGTTTAATAGTGACTTACTACAAGTATTTTTGTTGGAATCAAAATAAGACAATGATGTTTACTATCACCATTGACATTTAACATTTTTCCTGAAAGGTCTAGGCAATGTTAAGAACTCATAAAACAGAAATAAATAAGTAGATAAATAGACTCAGAAAGGAGCAATATGGCATTTGCAGATGATATAGTATTCTACATTGAAAACACAAAGGAAACCAGTGAAAAACGTCAAAACCCAATGAAGAGTTCAGTTATGTTGCCAGATACCAGCTAAAACATTCACAAATCAATAGCTTCTTAAACAGCAACAAATAGCGGTTAGAAAAATAAAAGGGATTCAGCCCAAATAGCAACAATTTTCGTAAAATGCCTAGGGAAAAAAACTTATATAAAATGTATAACACCCACATGCAGAAAACTACTAAACGTTCCTAAAGGGCATTTAAAACGATTTGATTAAATGAAGAGATTCAGCACTGTAAAGATGTCATTTCCTCCCGATTGTTTAAGCTGCAATGCAATTCAAAAACAAAATACCAGTGATTATTTTTGTGAGGTGCAAGTTAGGGAAGGGAGTGTGCCAAAGTAGTTTATTTCCAAGTTCATTTGGGTGACTAAATGCACGGCATTTGCTAGGAATTTCTTTGCAAAGGTGAACGTATTTTGCCTTACCAGATCATAATATCACGTAGCTACGATAATCAGATTGTGTGCCTTGGCGGAAAGCGTCAACAGAATGTGCTTGAAGGGATAGGGGAGTTAAGCACAAAAATAAACTTTATTCAATGATTCATTTTATGATAAAGGTGGGAGCACAGATCAGGGGAAAGAAACAGGGGCTGGGACAATGGGGTATCTTTTGTATCCTCATCAGCACTAAAGACCACCTTAGAGCTTAATTATATCCCCATGGACCCCTTCCCTATCTTTTCCAAAATCTCTCCAAACTGCCTTCTTCTAGGTTTTTCAGAGGTACCAGAAGGAAGATGAGAAAGAGAGCAAGGAGGAGGGAGAGGGGAATCCTATGAGGGTAAAACCGGACCGCATTTTCTTTGCCAGGCCCAATTCCAGGTCACTTGAGACAGCAGATGCTCAGGGTGCTAAAAATCCTTCCAACCACACCAGAAATGTTTTCTCGGGATCAGCCTGCTTTAATGGGAAGAAACATAAAGAACGAGTAACATGTCTGGCCAGCCCACTGCGTGTCTGCAGATGCCAGGCTAGCCTAGGAGGCAAGATGGTTCCGCGTTAAGAGGGTCCTGAATTCAAACCCCACCTGTCACTTTACAGCTGTGTGACTTTGAGCAAATGACCCAGCCTCCATTTCCCTATGTGTAAAAACAGGAGTTCTGATACCTGTCTCACAAGGGATCATAATCATGATTGAATGAGATATGGACCATATCTCCTTTTTAGCCTCTTTGTGCCTCAGTTTCCCCATCTATAAAATGGAGACATTACTTGTACCTGGCTCATGGGATTGCTGTGAGAATTAACTGACTTAATGCACATGAAAGTCTTAGAAGAGTTAAGTGTTCACTGGATGCTATCAGTTATTGTATTATGGACAAATCCAGATATGTGTTAAGTATTCTATTGACAGTGGTTATCATTATTATTAATATTGTTATTACCATTAATGATATACTTTTATTATATTTTCATTTAATATTTTAACATTTATTATTTCTACCTGATTTTTTTTTTTTTTGCACCTAACAAACAGATTTTCTTGCTGAGCTGATTTCTCTCGTCTTGTAGACAACACTTCAGATGCCTGGTAGCAGCCAGTACAGACAAAAGCTTCACGGAGTTGCCTCTCTCTCTCCAGTTGTCTTCCGAGTTCCAAAAAACTAGATTCCCAAATGCCATGTAAAGAAGTTTTCAAGTACTTATCAGCCTGGATCTTCCAGAGGGTTCAGTCAAGAATGAGCCCAGGGGACTTCCCTGGTGGTCCAGTGGGTAAGACTTCCCAATGCAGGGGGCCCGGGTTTGATCCCTGGTCAGGGAACTAGATCTCGCATGCATGTTGCAACTAAGGAGCCTGCATGCCGCAACTAAGAGAAGTCTGCATGCCACAACTAAGAAGTCTGCGTGCTGCTACTAAAGATCCCGCATGCCGCAACAAAGATCCAGTGTGCTGCAACTAAGACCCAGCACAGCCAAAACCAATAAATATATAAACAAAAATAAATATTGAAAAAATATGGTTAGGAACGAATATACCTTCGATAAATTATGACTATGTTAAACTGAGAATTTAAACACTATATTAAGGTATATAAATGCACTAAATTTACAAATGTACTAAAAAGAAAAGAATGAGCCCATATACTGGAGCAAAGACACCCTTCGATGACATGACAGCATTTGAGACTGGAGACCCCCTTTGATGAGCTGTGCTCCATTTGGAAATAAGGAGTGAGACAAAGATAACTCACGGGGAGTCAGGCGTCACTTTCCCCTCCATCCTCTCCTACCCTCATCCCAGCTCAAGCCATGAGCTGCTTTTCTTTTTCTTTTTAAAAATTTTTATTGGAGTATAGTTGACTTACTATACTCCAAGGTTACTATTGTTAGTATTGTAACTAACAATATTACAATATTGTAATTGACAATTACAATAGTCATAATTCAGTCAGCCATAGTTGACTTACTATACTCCAATGTTACTATTGTTAGTATTGTAACTAACAATATTACAATACAATGTAACTATTGTATTGTTAGTATTGTAACTTACTATACTCCAATGTTACTATTGTAACATTGACTTACAATGTTGTGTTACTTTCTGCTGTACAGCAAAGTGAATCTGTCATACATATACATATATCCACTCTTTTTTAGATTCTTCTCCCATATAGGTCATTACAGAGTACTGAGTAGAGTTCCCTGTGCTACACAGTAGGTCCTTATTCGTGGTCTATTTTATATGCAGTAGCATGTATATGTGAATCCCAATCTCCCAATTTATCCCTCTCGCCTTTTCCCCCCTGGTAACTATAAGATTGTTTTCTACATCTGTAATTTTATTTCTGTTTTGTAAATAAGTTCATTTGTACCATTTTTTTAGATTCCACATATAAGTGCTATCATATGATAATTGCCCTTCTCTGTTTGACTTACTTCACTCAGTATGACAATCTTGAGGTCCATCCATGTTGTTGCAAATGGCATTCTTTCATTCTTTTTTATGGCTGAGTGATATTCCATTGTATATATGTACCACATCTTCTTTATCCATTCCTCTGTCGATGGATATCTAGGTTGCTTCCATGTCCTGGCTATTGTAAACAGTGCTGCAATGAACATCGGGATACATGTATCTTTTCAAATTATGGTTTTCTCCGGGTATATGCCCTGGAGTGGGATTGCTGGATCATATGGTAGCTCTATTTTTATTCAAGATGCCAGAGAGATGCTTTTCAAATTAATTTGATGCCAGTGTTTTCCACATCACTAGTGCTGGGAGAAGAAAGAAGGTGATGTCTCCTCACCCTAGCTCTTGGTTACTTGTATTTTCTCCTGACCCAAGGAGTCAATATCTTTTAGTCATGAATGGAGGAAATAAAAGATAGCCTAGCTGAACTTGTGGCATTGCTTTATGCAAGGGACTCTCACAAAAAAATCCTTTAGAAGGAAAACTTTGTGTCCCTAATGCTATGAAGGGAGCTTCCATATGGTCTGCTGAAGCCATTCACAGAGCAGAATACCTTAGAACAGGGAACAATGTTTTGGCTACCAATTAGTCTATGTACCTTTTTTTTTTTTTTTTTTTGCCTCAGAAAAACAGAGAGAGAGAGAGACCCACCCAGGGATACCAAAGAATTTCTGGAAAGAAGAAAGGAAAAACCATTCCAGTGAAGGATTTCATGGTTTTCTTGCCTTCCAAAAAAATGCCTCTCCGAGCTGGACATTTCTATTCAATCACTTTATTAGTGCTTCTCTCCTTTAAGAAATGCTCCAGAGGACTGGATTTCAGGCAGCCGAAAACCCAAGTTCCCAAAATTAGCTTGAGGTCTTAGTGCGGAGGGGTGGGAAAAAATAGATCAAGTGAAGTAACAAAAAGCTCTCCAGGATGCAGAGGCCATTTCTGACTCACTGCCCAGGCCAAAGTAAACGTGAAACCCAATGCTCAGAGAACCCTAAATGCCTGCTCATTTCTCAGAGAGAAAAATGCAACTGATCTGGGAAAAGATAGCAGTCATATTCCAGGGGGAACTTACACATTCAAGGATCATTTACTGAGCGCCTGTTACGTGTTAGATGTTGTCTGTCTTGACTCTTCACAATCACCCAGGGAGGCACCATCTATTTTCCTCATTTGACAGATGCAACCCAGAAGTCAGATTGCCCCATACGGTTTCTCTGTTTTAACTGATGCCAACAGAGCTTCAGAACATAGCCACTCACAACAGAAGCATTAGTGAGCTGCATACGTTTTACTGAAGATTCTGCAGGCCAAAAGGAGGAGGGTGTTTACATCATGCACTCATGAAAAACTACCTAAGACTTCCCATCAGCCAAGTCCACTCTCTGACGTTGGCCCCTCCCTGCCCTGCCATCCATGGAAGGTCTTCTTCATTTTCATCACCCGTGGGATTCCTAGATTCTTTTTCTTTAACCTCCAGATCAGCCTTCCTCCCCCTGTAGTCCTGTTATGATCCCAGAAAATAAAGGTTGTGATAGGAAGATCCAAAAGCATTGATTCATCAAGAACACAAGATGGAAAAGGAGAGTCAGAAGCCAACACTTGTACATTGTCTAGAATTCCCTTATAATATCCAAGAACATTGGTTTTTGTGCCCTGTCTCGGATACTTTCAGTAAGGGAGAACTTAGTGTCTTCTGAGACAACCCAGCCCATGGTTGGCCTGCTCTGGGAATTTTTTTTTTCCTTTACTTTGAGCCAGACCTCACCTTCCTGTAACTTTCACCCACAGTTGCTAATTCTTCCTTCTGGATCTATCTGAAATAAGTCAGATACCTCTTTGGCATTACGTCTTCCTGATGTTTGGTGGCGGCCAAGTCATGCATTATCTCATTCAGAAACTTCTTGACATCCATGTGAGGCAGAGGTATTTTTCACCCCCATTTTATAGATGGGGAAATAGTCTGACTAAGGTGAAGAATATGAGTGAAGGTATAGAGCTAGTGAGGGTCAGAGGCTGGGTTTGAACCCAGGATATTGAACTTGGGGTCTCACAGCCAAAGGCAGGTTCAGTGGATTCTCCATCCATTATTGTAATTGAGCTTTGTCTACTTGATTCACTTTTTCCAATGTCAGAAACAACAGTCCATAAAGGGATACTAAATGTATAGGAGGAGTGTTCCAATGAGAAAAGAAATAAAAGAAGACCAAAGGAAGGAGAAAGAAAGGAGAGGGGCAGAGAAAGAAAGAGACAAACTAGGTGGTAGTAAATGAGGGGGAAGAGAAGAGAAGAAGGGAGAGGGGGAAGAGAAGGTTGTGGCTGGATACGATGCCAATGACCTAAAGACAGCTACCAACTCGGATGCTGTTGGAAGCCTGCCTGTCCAGTCCCGGGCAGGCCATTGACTGCTGGAGATACCCATGGCAGATATCTGGAGGATGCAGGAAGTGGTGCTTCTGCACCATGACCAACAGAAGATATAATGCTTTCAGCTTGTGATCCCTGAATAGCATCCATTTACAAGTAGATTTCCAATCTTCTGCTGAAGGCAAGCAGAAGGTACTTAAGTTTGAAACTGCTGAATATTTTAAGTTACCCGGGTATTATTTTCCTCTAGAATAGGGGCTCTTAATTTTGGATCCCTGGACTGAACTTCAAGGTGAAACGGGTCTTTGAACATCTTGAAATCAAACGTAAAATATTGCATGAATGTTCAATTAATTCTCTTCTTTTTTTTCATATTTCCACCTTCTTATTTGTAATATGACTTTCGAATACCGTCATGATGGAGGTACGGCTGGTAGTACAAAGCAACCCCAGGGTCTGGAAGAAGAGCCCTTGATCTCAGATTTTGATCACTCGCTCGCTGAAGGACCTTTGTGAGCCACTTCCTCTGTGTGGGAGCAGGAGAGGAGCTAGGACCAGTTAAAATGTATTCGATTCTGTTTGGAGGGCCAGGGAAGGCCCTGAGAACGGCCACCAGCCCTGCACCATCTGCTCCCCACCTCCAATAAGGTCACTTTACAGTATACGTGTTGTCACTGTATACGAAACCCCACAGCCACGCTGTGGCTGACTAGGGTAAGGTACTTCAGACGCTCTCTCTTTGGGACTTGGAACGGAACACAGAGCTGGTCGGTTAAACCAAGCAGATGGAGACCCGAGAGCTCTGGGTTCACCACGTTAGCCACGGGACCACAGACGCAAAGGCGTGGGCTCTTAGGAGTCGAAGGGAGGACGAAAGGAGATGTGAGGAGATGATCAGAGAGAGCATGTGGGGCGGGTGGGGGGGTCGGTGGGGGAGGCAGAGAAAGAGAATGTATATATATGCGTGTGCGTGCCTAGAAGCAATGTCTGGAAAGATAACACAACAAAATAACAAAAATCGCTCTGGCTGGGGAAAGTGCGTACTTTCTAGTCTTCAGATTTCTCTGTTTTGCCTGCCTTTTTACAGCCGGCACATATTAATTTTACAATCAGCAAAAAATGATGAATCTATTTCCATTTGGGGAAAATTTTCTTTAAAAGGAATGCGTCTGGGGACACCAGAGTTTTCCCCCATGCGAAGCCCAAGGGAGGGACGGAGCCAGTGCTCAGGCCTTTGTAGTAAATATCTCCAGACCACACTAAATCCAATCTTCTTATTTGGGGTTATTTGCTTTCCGGATGGCAGGGCTGTGATGGATCCCAGATCCAGCATTCGTGGCATCTCAATCAGCTGTGTTTAGATGCTGCTGTGACACAAGATTATGACGTTTTGATGGGATTAGGAGATAACTTTGCTTTAATCTATAAAGCCCTGTATGCTTTGGGATCTGATTACCCTGGCAATTCCCTTCCTCAGCCCTAGCAATTAAGCTCAGCCAGAATGCTCCTCTTAATGACCCCCATATTGAAAGCTCAGGAAATCAGAAATGGGTGGTTTTGTTTTGTGTTGTTTTTTTCTGATTTTGTTTCCTGTTTCTCTTTTCTGCTGAAGGCTCTAGGCTCTCTCTAAGGCTCTTGTCTTCAGATCCCAGCAGGCTGCCTGTTTCATTCCTCTCCGCTCCCTGGAGAAGCCATCTTTGGGATGCCTTATTCTCATTTAAGCCGAGAAGGTTTGCTTCTGTCTAATCAGTTTTACTTGTGCTTGGTACCATCAGTCCCAGCAATGACGCATGTGGATTTTTTTTTTTTTTTTTTTTTTTTTTTGCAGTACGTGGGCCTCTCACTGTTGTGGCCTCTCCTGTTGTGGCCTCTCCCGTTGCGGAGCACAGGCTCCGGACGCGCAGGCTCAGCGGCCTTGGCTCACGGGCCCAGCCGCTCCGCGGCATGTGGGATCTTCCCGGACTGAGGCACGAACCCGTGTCCCCTGTATCGGCAGGCTGACTCTCAACCACTGCGCCACCAGGGAAGCCCATGCATGTGGATTTTTAAATCCATCCAAGAAGTGATAGAGCTTAGATTTACAAAGATTGTAATGAAACTCCTTCTGCCTAGGAAGTTTGTTCTTCGGTCCACCATAACCACATTGGCCCCAGGTCATATTTTCCAGAGAGATCTGCTCCCAGAATCCTTCAACTGCGAGAATTTATGATTTAAGGTCGCAACATTGTTAACTTTACTCATCCTTTTGTTTCCACTAAAATACAGTTGCAATGTACAGGATGCAGTACAAAACAACAGCAGCAAAGGTTATTGGAAAGTGCAAGTTTAATCCACTGTCATTTAAACGCGGTGCACGCGAGAGGCAGTAGATCATTCTGATGGCTGTCCTGGTTTGCCCTTCCAGCCCACCTCTCCACACTGACTTCTTCCCTGGAAGGGTGACCTGTACGTTAGCATCAACAGGCCCCCTGGCCTGAGGATTCCAGTTCAGTCTGACCAATAAATTCACAAGAGATGTGAAAGAGGGAAAAGGGAGGGGCCAGAGTATTTATCCCCCCTCGGTTCTCTCTTGCTGGGTTCGGGCTTGGATAACTGAGTTCTTCTACCAAATCCACATCTCCTGCCTGGAGGTCCTTTTCTGCAGGTATAGCTCTCTCCGTGTTCTAGCAATTTCTCCCTCTCCACGCTTACCTCTTTGGGCCTAGATTAGGTAATAGTTCAGGCTCTTGCCAACCCCAGGGTATTTCACTAGCCTTAGCAGTCTCCTAAAACCCTGCCCACACTTTTGCCAATGGTCCCTTAATTACATTGACTTCCGTTTCTCCTGTTGAGTGAGCCTTCTCTCCTGTAGGGACCCTGACTGATCCCACCATCATGCTTCGCAGCTGGACTTCTGGAATCAGAAAACCTCCAAACTCAGAGGCTCCATCCCTCCCTTGGTACATGAACTTAGCACGTGATTTCATGTCCTTGAAACTGAATCATCTCATCTATAAGTAAGCACGCAAACAATACCCAGCTCATAGGGCCCTTAGGATGGCTAAGTCCACGTAGAATGTGATAGTCTGTTGGTACATAGCAATCACCCAGTGAATATCTGCTTCCTCCCATTGACTCCCATACCCAATACCGACTTCTCATTAGGCCTGGTGCCCATTAATGGCAAGGATTTTCTTCTCTGAACAAGTTCTTTCTTCGGTGAATGACATGATTATGACCCACTGACATTATCGAGTACCATGCGTTGGAAAAGGAGGTGAAAAAGAAAGACTCAGTAGAAAGAAGGGCCCCCCAAGGGCCCATCAGTTGCCCTGTCACCTTTGCTAATTTTATCAGAATAAACCCAGGACCCGGCAAAGTAATAATATCTATGCATATTTTATTGAATATTCATTGAGTATTTATTGAACACTGTCCTTCCAAAACTGGGTTAGGCATTCTTTCTCTGTGCTCCCACAGCCCTCAGTAAATCACCTTACTTATTACAACGGTTGTGATGTCTAGTTTTTGTTTCATCTGTTTTCCTCACTACACTTTAAGGTAACATGGCCTAGAATTTGTCCTCTTCTGAATACTTTCCATACTTCCTGAGACTCGTGAAAGTACTCATAAAGCATATTAAGTCAACGAGTGAATGAATGAATGAGGGCAAGTGAGTGAATGAATACTGTGTGTCTCTTGAAGGAGGAATCATATAGGAAGGCTTCACCAAAGAGACGGGACTTAATCTGGACCTTAGAGATGAATAGAGTTTGCAATAGGAAGAAAATAGTTGAGAATATTCCAGGCAGAGGACATCCAAGCAGGGATGGGGGAAAGAAGGATATAAACTCTTTTGACCAGAGGGGAGATTTTGTATATGATAGTGGAGAGAAATGTGACTGGATACCGTATTAGTTAGGACGATGCTAGTTGCTATAACAAATAAGCCCTCAGATCTCGGGGGCTTAAGCCAATGACGTATATTTACATAAAGTCCAAAACAGGTATTACTAATCGGCAGGCGCTCAGCTTCAAGAAGTGATTCTGGAACCGTGTTCCTTCCATCCTGTGGCTCTCCCATCCTCTATGGTCACCCAGAAGTGAAAAGACTGCATGTGACCGCACAGCAGCACATTGCATGCGGACATTTATGGACCACGTGGTAAACATCACTTCCACTTGTATATAGCCCATTGGTCAGAATTCAGTCACTTGATCCCACCTAGCTGCAGGCAGGCTGGGAAATGTAGTCTAGGTGGGTGGCCGGGAGGGAGGGCAAATGGAGTTGCCAGGCACACATTGCTAAGATTGGAAGATCCCGGAGAGCCCTGAGTACCAGACTTACTTCTGTGTATTACGTGGCCAGAAACAATTCTCCTTTCAGAAAATAGAAGGTGATCTATGGAAACATGATCACAGTTGAAAGACTGCCGGGGAAGGGCTCGAGAAGGTTCTGGGGTGACCCTAAGCCCAAGGAGGAGTAAGTCGTCTCTTGTGCAGAACCTCAGCACCAGAAAGGAGCTTTCTCCAAACCCAGGCATTATCAGGTTTCAGTAATTCTTGAGCCCCAGCCAAAAAAAAAAAAAAAAAACCCTTCTCCTGCAGTAGGCGATACAGGAAAGGAAAAAGAAGAAAGGAGGAAATACAGTTCTTAAAAGACACTCACGATTGCTAGTATCAGGGTCGCTCTCATTGCTTCCTCCCCTGATTACAGGCCATCCTGGGTTTTCCAGGCCTGAGGGCGTTTTACGGGACTCGGGGCTTATAGCACTAAAACTGGGAATGTCCCAGGCAAACTGGGACAAGTTTTCACGGGAGCTCTGGCATCCAAGAAACGTGGGTTCGAATCCTAGCTCTGATGCTTAGCGAATTTGTAACTTTGGGCAAGTCACTTAATCTCTGTGAGCTGAGGTTTCATCACCTTTGGTATGGAGACAATGAAACAGCCACCTCCTTGGGTTGGCGTGAGGATTGACTGAGATAGTGCACGGAAAACACTGAGCAATGTGCCTGATGCGTAGAGTACGCTCAGGCAGTGTTGATGGGGGCTCTCTTCCTTTCATTGAGGCTGGTTTAAAACAGAGCCCCTGACCAGGTTGAGGTTCCCCGTGGAGGAAAGTGAGACAGGAGCACATGCCGAGGCCACGGCACTCACTCTCCACTCAGGTCCTGCTGGGAATGCGGGCCAGGTGGTGCTCAGATGCACCAGGCAGGCGGGGCTGCACGTGGCTCTCAGCTGCCTGTCGTCAGGGACACCAGGGCGAATGGGGCTCAGATGATGCGTGAGGAAGGCAGCCCGCCCAGGAGGTTCTGATCGCCAACTCTCGCCACCAAGGGAGGAAAGGCAGGGGGTGAGGGTGACGTGATAAAAAGGCCCCGAGGAGCGTTTTATTCCCGAGCTTTCAAAGTTCACCCCTTCCTCTTACAGGAACCTAACTTTAATAACCAGAGCCAGGGAGTGAAAGAGAAAGAAACCAGACGAGCAGGCCAACCCCCTTGAAACAGGTCACGTCGTGCTCAGAAGGAAGCTTTGAAATTGTGCATGTGTAACCACAGCAGAGAAGGGTAGGGTCTCCTCTGCTCTCTCCTGGGCGTGAGCTGGAAGAAAGAGAAGAAATGAAAGGGAAGAAGAAAGGGGAGAAATGAAAGGAAAAGGAAGGGACTAGGAGAGATGATCAGGAGAGAGACAAGAGAGGAAAGAAAACCATTTTCCTGCACATACACACTAGACAGAAGGGAGCCAGCCACGGACCACCCATCTTTAAGGTTCATCATCTTCTTGAGGTTGTAGGCGATTGTGAAGAAACACAGATTTTTTTTTTTGAGCAGTACTCTGTGCCATTATTCCTGTGCAGTATCATATTTAATCCTCATAACCAACCTCTGATTTTAGAGATGAGGATACTGATGCTCAGAATGGTTAAGTAACTCGTCCAAGGACACACAGCCTGTCAGCGGCAAAGCCAGGATCTGGACCCAGTCTGTAATTTCTACTAATGTTGGAAATGTGAAAACCAACTTTGCTACCTAGCATGCTATAAAGGCAAAAGGGTATGGGAGTACCAAGTATAGTACAGGGATACCAAGGAGGGAAAAGTACAGAAGGTACGGCCTAAAGCAAGGTTTCACAACCCCAGCACTACTGAGCCTTCGGCTGGATAATTTTTTGTTGCAGGGGCTGCCCTGAGCATTGCAGGGCGTTGATCAGCACACTTGGCCTCTCCCAACTCAATGCCAGTAACACCTCCCTTCCCCAGTCCTGACAACCAACCGAAAAGGCCTCCAGACATTGCCAGATCATCTCCTGGGAGCAAAGTCACCTTCCGCTGAGAACCAGTGATGAGGAAGCAGGTATAAAAAATAGAAATTACTATGAATTGAGAGTCTAAACGCACCATGGAAGACATTTCATCCCCTTTAACCTCATTTAATATCTCATTTAATCCCCACCAGATCCCAGTGTAGAGGCATTATTTCTTCTGTTTTGTGGAGGAGGCACTGAGGTCTTTGAGGGTTTAAGTAACATGCCCAAGTTCATACAGCTGGTAAGAGACAGAGCTGGGATTTGAACTCAGGTCTGCATATTCCTCTCCCCAACACTGTTCAGAGAGGCAAACAGAAGACAGGACGAATCAAGGAGAGAGACAGAGCGTCACAATGCCAGGTAGTAATAACGATGCCAAAAATGCAGGGACAGGTCCAGCACGTGGCCTGGTGGTGTCATGCCATCTCCCGGACAAAATCGCTTTAAACTGCCACGTCGCAGGCAGCTCCCAAGCTCTCACCTCCTTTTCCTAATGCATCCCTTCCTGTGAGAGTGCCCTGCACGTGAGTCCACCCTGACTCTCTCCACCTCTCTCTCTCTCTCTTTCTCTCTCTCATATCTCATAAGCAGAGACAATATATTCCCAAATGGCCAATGATATATGGGGCAAAGCCACTTCCCCGACCAATCGTCTCTCTTCACAGGGACACATATGTTGGGGAGCATCGATCCCAGAAACGGCCCACATGCATTTTTTGCCAGCAGCCAATGCCTTGGGGAATTCAAGAAATGCCCCTAAATTACAAAGGAATGGGGGTGGGGAAGCTTCCTCTAGAAACTTTCTCCCCAGCTTAAGCCTAGTTGTAAATCACCCTGCAAGCATCACACCCCACTGTAAACCACAGATGTGTGGGAAACGGCAAGGTGAACTTCTGCCGGCAAGAGAGAGAGCAAGATTGACCAAGACCTTGGAAGGGGTGGCCGTTTGAGGAACTCACCCGGACCTCCCCCGCTTCCAGCAGCCTGTAGCTTGGCATTTCAGGGCTGATACCTCTTGAGCAGGAAGCAAGTTTCTCCCAAGGGATTTTTTTTTTTTTTTGCCCTCGCCTCCCCCCTCCACCTTTCCATCCCCTGCAAAATTGCATAGCATTTGTTCTTAATCTTTTCGGGGGTGAAGGTTCCCTTTGAAAATCTGATGAAAGCGATGGACTCCTCCCTTCATTACATAAATGATTGTTTACTTGTGCTAAAACCTCTGAAACTGGTTAAGACTGGTTTATGGTGGGTTTTCTAGGAAAATAAAGGGCTTCTTCCACTGTCACATTTTAACAAAACAAAAAAAACCCCACCTTTTATTGAATGTATTGATTTTTTTTTGAACTTTTACTGACATATACATACAGAAGAGTGCACAACTCGTTAAGTGTTCGGCTTAAGGTATTTTCACAAACTGAACAAACCAGTGTAACCTGTGTCCCAGTCTCGAAAGAGAGCATTAGTGCATCTGGAAGCTTCCTTACGTTTCCCGCCAGTAACTACCCTCCACCGAGATGAGCCACTAGCCTGACTTCAAAGAGATGCGTTTTGCCTGGTTCTGTTCTTTGCATCGGTGGGTTCATATAGCGTGGCTCACTGTTTAGCTTCTTTCACTTAATATTACATTTGTGAGGTTTATTCACAGCATTTTGTGTAGTTGCAGTTTGCTGATTCTCATCAGCACACACGGTTTTCCATCGTGCGAACGCACCATAATTCATCTCTATCCTAGTGTCAAGAGGCATTTGGGATGTATTCTCTGTCACAGAATTTTACTGAAATTCTGTCCTTTAGAGTTGTAATTTTAACTTTCCCTGTCTTTGAGCATGGTTCACTGCTAATTTATGTTAGAAATGCATAATAAATTCTTTTTGTTAAAAATCCAACATTTCAGGGAAAGAAAGCAGGGAACGTTCCTCTTGCTTTCCTTTCTTCTCCCTCCCATTTTAACGTAGCGCCGTTGTTCCTGGTTTGCCGAGCACCGTTGCAGATATTTCTCTATGCATCTATACACAGATGTGTGCAATGCATGCATATGGGCTTTTTAATTTTGTTTTTACATGGATGCAGTTGCTGTGCCACTTTTTTCACTTATCAGAGTGTCTTGGGGATCGTCCCATAGCTCAACCTCACCCTTTAAACCGCTGGACATTCTTCTCTTGCATGGACTTGACACGATTGATTTAACCAGTCCCCTGCTGATGTGCGTTTAGGCTGTCTCCAGTTTTCTGTTTTTGCAAAGAGGGCGGCAATGACCATCTTTTGATGTGCTTCTTTATGAGCATTTGCAAGTGTTTCTCTAGCAGATAAATAGGTGGAATTGCTGGGTGTACGCATTTGCCTCTAAGTGGTTTTTATGAGGTCAGACGGATTGTTCAAACCACCATGAATTCTGGGTAGCACTCGCAACGTATGCGAAGGCATTTGGCAGAAAGATCCAAACCCACTTGGATTTTCCATTTCACTTCGATCCCACTTAGAGGCAGTTTCCCAGCACCTTGGTCCCTTGGGACGTGACACTTTCCAGAGATTTCATGAAGGAAAGAATCTATTGTCTGCCCATGGGATGGCTGGTTGGAAATGGGATATCTGAAACTCCAGGGACAGTCGTTCAAGGACAACTGGAGTAATCATCATAACAGCACTGCAAACATTTGTTGAGTACTTACTCTGTGTCAAGCGCTGTGCGTGGAGTGCCTCATTTAATTCTTATCGCAATCCTATGGGGGAAAGTACTGGTTTTGAGTCTCATTTTCCAGCTGGACAAACGGAGGCTCAGATGAAGTCACTTGCCCAGAGTCACACTTATGTGAATTACTGGGAGCTTATATCACGCAGCGAGCCTGACGTGGCTTTTGCCTACAGAAACCTCACTGTGTACTGGCGGAAGCAGAATACGCCACCAGGCGTTTACGATAGAGTTAGAACGAGCCGCGTGCCGGAATCCGGGTGGTGCGCCTCACAGACTACTTCCAAAGGCTGCAAAGGAAAGGCAACTTGGAGAAAAGGGGGACCTACAATCCGTCCCAGGAAGATAAAATCTGTCTGTCTCTCTGGTCCTTCCAGGCTGCGGTATCCAATGCTGGTACCCTAGCCAGGAAAAGGTGACTCACTAACTAGTTCATGCTAAGAGCACGAGTAGGAATCGACTGCCCGCAAATGGCTCCCCCACATCAATCCTCAAAACAGATCAAGGGGGAAACTGAGGCTCAGAGAGAAGTGACGTTTTCAGGAGTCAAAGCGAATATGGGCCAGAGCCAGGAGTTGAATGGGGTCTCTTTGTGCAGCCTGGAGCCTCTGAGTATGCAGCGCACGGCCCACCCCCCGGCCCTACCCCTACCCCACCCCGGCCTTCCTGCCCTTCAGACAATCACAGTCTAACATTCCCTAATCAAAAATATTCCAGGGCCAAATTGGGCCGGATGTGCTTTAGTGGTGGAAAGGGCTGAGAGCTGTTTAGATTCCAGCCCCAGCTTCCAGACTCCTCACTTAACAATTAAAAATATCAACTCACATGCGTCGTGTAATATCGCTTCTACGTGGAATCTAGAAAAACGGTACAGATGAACCTATTGGCAAAGCAGAAATAGAGGCACAGATGTAGAGAACAAACTTACGGTTACCAAGGGAGTGGGGGAGATTGGGATTGACACATATACACTACTGTTTATAAAATAGATAACTAATGAGAACCTGCTGTCTCGCACAGGGAACTCTACTCGATGCTCTGTGGTGACCTAAATGGGAAGGAAATCCAAAAATGAGGGGATATATGTATACATATAACTGACTCACTTTGCTGTACAGCAGAAACTAACACAACATTGTAAAGCAACTCTACTCCAATAAAAAATAATAATAATAAACGGAAAGAAAAAAATAAAATTAAAAAATATACATCAACTCACAGCCCATTGTCCCCATGTCAGATTGATGGATGCCAACTTTCTCCATTTGCACTGATGCCTCCTGACTTTTTGAGGCGGGACCAGTTGATGATGACCCTTTTTAATTTTTCTTCTGTTTTTATTTTCAAGTCTGCTAACCAGGCCATCGCTGACACTGTCCATACATTCTGGGCCTGATTCTGCAGAGGTCTGACAAACCCGCCCAGGGGCAGGAGATTAAGCTCTTCCAAATTGCTCAGATCAAGGCGAGCCCAGATTGGGTGCTCTGAGACTGAAGTGGCGGTTGCGGGGGACATCCTTTCATTCCTGCCCTTTGGAGACCTCCAAGACTAAACAGTTTAGGCCACATCTTGAAGAAAATTGCTTTATCCTTTCACCTTTAAGTGGATTCAGGCGCAATCAGTTGACTCGGGAGCACGTGGAGGTCAGCACACACACGCCAGGATGGGGGGTTGCCTGCAGAGTCACCGGAAGAGGGGAGGCGAATACAATAAAGGAAGATGGAAAAGCTAGGGGGTCGGTTTGCAACCTCGAACATCTGGTGACAAATAAGAGCGTGCAGGGCAAAGCACTTGGGCTTGGAATGGGGGAGCGAAATGGAGAGGAGGGTGCAGTGGAGGAGGCTTTCAAAGATGGTGACTGGGACAAACAAGGCCGCCTGTCCCTCTCAGATATCATGGGAGGAAGGGGGGGCAGGGGTGGGAAGAGGAAGGGAGAGGTCAGGTCTCCAGTCCCCAGAGCGAGGGGACACTCAAATGCTTGCAGATGGGATGCAGAGGATGGTGGAGTGCAAATTGCATCTGGCTGTCGGGGAGCACAGCACAGAGACTACTGGATTTATTAATACTGGGAGAACCTTTTGCACAAGTAGGAAGAGCAAAGTCCCCTTGACTGAGAGCATCCCAGCACTAGCGGGCTGGTGATAAGGAGCCCTGAAAGCAGAAGATCTCCCACTACCTAAGTTCCTAGCCTGAGCTCCAATGACCCTGGCTGGCCACGATTTCATGAGCCCTTCCTCCTTGGTGGCAGTAAGCCTGGCTCCCTAAAATTAGGTCTTGGGAGAAGATACCCAGGGAGCGATGTTTAGCTGTATGAACAGCTTGGATCTGTTCCTCCCTGAGATAACAGGAAGAGGCTCCGACCTGCTCTGACCTGTAAGAGAGCCAGACATCCACTCAGATGGCCAACATCTAAACTGCTTTTATGTGGAGGATTTGCATGCGTTCAGAGACCTTCCATGCATCCATTCCAGCAAGTGCGTCCGTCCCCTCTCACTCTGTTTTCCCAGTACAGGGGAATAAAGTTGCATCCCCACCGTCAACTTGGTGGACAAATCTCTCTTTTCTTCTTTCGTCTTTCTCAGGAAGTTTTCAAAGGGACCTCTCAGATACTTAAGAGCCCCAAAACTAAACTTACTTTGACATCCGTTAGGATTCCTTGAGCTGCAAGCAACAGAAAAGCCAGCTCACAGTGGATTAAACCTTAAAGATATTTAATGTAGATCTATTTGAACATCTGTAGACAGGCAGTTGTTTTCCATGTTTGGGGAATCCACTCAGCCGCGCGTCAAGGCAAGCTCTGCCCATCCAGCCAGTCTACTGGGCTCAACATATTGACTTTTCTTCATGCTTCTCAACTCATGCTCACGAGATGGTTGGCCACAGCTCCAGGTCACGACCTGTGCCCAAGGCAGAAAGTGTAGGCGAGAGGGGAGGCCTTTTTCTGGCATCACTTTCTCTTTCGAGCAATAAAGAAGCCACGTTTCCAGAGTCGTCATAGCCTCCATCCTACTCTCACTGGTTAGAATTGGGTCCCATGCCCACTTGCAGACCACAGGCCAAAAGGTGAACAAAAGCAGTTTGCAGGGAATAAGGGGGATGCCTGGTGGGCTGGTAACCATAGTGTCTGTCTCACCATCTCCCCCAGATCTCTTCCTTTGGTACCCGAATCTGATGAATGGCTCTACCATCTACCTGGTCACCCAAGGCAGATACGTCGACCTACATCATCTAGTAATCAAGCCATCCCCAGGCCCTCACCCTCCCTCCCTCACTCCTTCCCCTGTTCCTGTCCTGTACACCCTTCTCTGAGCTTCTGAAACCCCTCACGCGATGCTGAGCATACAGCAGGTACTCAGTAAATGCCCGGGTTCACTTTGTTGTCTCTGCTCTACAATCCCGCAGCTCTAGGAACAACTCAGTGAACTAGGAAATTCCCACTGAGAAACTCAACTCTCTGAGCCCCAGTCGTTACTTAAGAAGAGATTAGTGGTTAAATGACCAAGTATTGGCGTCATAGAGCCTGGATTCAAATTCCCACTCCACTAGCTATCGTGGCCCTGGGCAACCTGCTAACACACTCTTAGCCTCAGTTTTCTCATCTGTGATATGGATATGATAGTACCTCATAGAATTCTTGTGAACGTTAAACGTGGTAATACATTTAAGGGCTTAGCACAGTGTCTGGTACCTAAGAACTGAAGAAATGCCTGCCGTAATTGCTGTCATTTCCCAAATGTCCGAGTTAGTTGCTGTGTAACTTTATCTCCCAGCCAACACTAGGTGCCCCACAAGCTCTGAATCATCTCTGGAACTTTTCTCCTCTCCTGATTTATTTTTTTTAATTGTATCTATTTAAGGTGTACCACGTGATATTATGATATACACACACATATGCTGTATTAACAGATCCATATGTATTATGATGTCCATATACACATGTATGTATTAACATATCCATCTCTTTATATCATTACTTTTCTTCTTGCTGAAGTGGCGAAAGCTCCTGGAATCTACTCTCTTAGCAAATTTCTAGTTTTCAGTACAGCACTACTAACTGTAGTCATCGTGCTGTACATAAGATCCTTATTCATTCTGCATCGCTCCAACTTTGTATCCCTTGACTAGCATCTCCCCATTCCCCCACCTCCCCACCCCTGATAACTACTGTCCTACTCTCTGCTTCCATGTGTTCAACTTGTTTTAGATTCCACATGTTCATGAGGTCATACGGTATTTTTCTTTCTGTGTCTGGATTATCTCACTTAGCATTATATCCTCCAGGGTCATCCATGTGCTGCAAATGGCGGGATCTCCTTTTGTTTCAGGCTGAATAATAATAATAGGTAATAATATATCATATTAACTATAATTTATATCTCATATATATGACCATTTCTTTATCCATTCATCCCTGGACAGACACTTAGTTATCTTAGCTACCGTGAGCAACGCGGCAACGAGCAGTAGACGTTTTCTCCCCAGCCCACCCTCGGGATGCAGAGTACCAGCAAAGTGCTTGAGAGCCACTGGATTCCCATTGCAACGTGGAGACCACATTCCCATCCTCACCAGTCCTGGGGGCAGCATAGGGGCTCCGTGATTGAGGCCTATTTCCATTGCTTTAGATGGAAATCGGGCAAGAGAGCTCTCGACAGCTTCCCTTATATTTATTTCTGGCCAGATCAAAGGTCCTGTCGGCAACCCGTCCTGACGTCTTGATTCCTGTTTTCCTTACTGAATTTTTTTTTCCGGATGGTGTTTGCTCCAAATAAGCTACTAAAAGTTCCCCTGGGAATAAAAGAGAGAGGGAGGGAATGAGAGCCTGGATGGGCAGAATTTAGTTATGTCTTGCTATAAATAAGTATATGGAATTGTACAGATCTCAAAGGCCTGAGATCAGCCACTGTTCTCCACGGTGGGAAAAAGACAGGCTTGTGGTTATTTCTGGATTCCAAGTGAGATTCACACAACTCACAGGCACCCAGTAAAGACTGGAAAAATAAAATACTGATCATTTATCATTTATTGGGAGGAAGCAGTACCCAGTGGTCAAGGGCACCAGATCTGGAGTCAGGCATCCTTTGAAAGTTCCTTTTACAACTTAATTTGTAACCTTGGGAAAGTGACCTCATCTGTCTGTCTGTTTCCACATCTGTAAAATGGAGACAAAAATAGTTCATAGCTCACAGAGTTGTTGGGAAGATTAAATAAGTTGATGAACGTAAAGTGCTAAGGATAGTACCTAGATACTCAGCCATAAAAAAGAATGAAATCCTGTCAATTGTAACAACATGGATGAACCTGGAGGGCATTATGTTGAGGGAAATAAGTCAGACAGAGAAAGACAGATACTGTATGATCTCACTAATATGTGGAATCTAAAAAATGCAACGAACTAGTGAATACAACAGAAACAAAGCAGACTCACAGATACAGAGAATAAACTAGTGGTTACCAGTGGGGAGAGAGAGGGAGAAGGGGCAGGATAGGGGTAGGGGAGTAAGAGTTACAAACCACGATGTATAAAAAAGCTACAAGGATATATCATACAACACAGGGAATATAGCCAATATTTTATAATAACTGTAAATGGAGTATGACCTTTAAAAATTATGAATCACCGAATTGTACACTTATAACTTATATACTACTGTGCATCAACTATACTCAATTTTTTATAATTAATTAATTAATTAATTAATTTCTGGCTGTGTTGGGTCTTCGTTGCTGCACGCGGGCTTTCTCTAGTTGCAATGAGCGGGAGCTCCTCTTCGTTGCGGTGCGCGGGCTTCTCATTGCGGTGGCTTCTCTCGTTGCGGAGCACGGGCTCTAGGCGCGCGGGCTTCAGTAGTCTGGCACATGGGCTCAGTCGTTGTGGCTCACGGGCTCTAGAGCTCAGGCTCAGGAATTGTGCCGCACGGGCTTAGTTGCTCTGCGGCATGTGGGATCTTCCCGGGCCAGGGCTCGAACCCATGTCCCCTGCATTGGCAGGCGGATTCTTAACCACTGCGCCACCAGGGAAGTCCTCAACTATACTCAATTAAAAAAATAAAACAACAGAAAAGAATAGTACCTAGCGTATGTTCGGCAAGTATGAGTGTATTAATATTTGTTGAACAAGCATTAGACATATAGTATTTTTTTTAACCTTTTTTTTTTTTTCTCTTTGGCTGTGTTGGGTCTTCGTTGCTGTGAGTGGGCTTTCTCTAGTTGTGGCGAGAGGGGGCTACTCTTCATTGTGGAGCGCGGGCTTCTCTTGCCGTGGAGCACGGGCTCTAGGCACACGGGCTTCAGTAGTTGTGGCACGCGGGCTCAGTAGTTGTGGCGCACGGGCTTAGTTGCCCCGCGGCATGTGGGATCTTCCCGGACCAGGGCTCAAACCCATGTCCCCTGCATTGGCAGGTGGATTCTTAACCACTGCACCACCAGGGAAGTCCCAGACATATAGTATCGCATTCAATCCTTGCAACAGTCTTTGACATAGACGCTGCTACTCATAGATGTTATCTCCATGTATAACTCATTTTGCAAGAGAGGAAACAGAGAAGCATAACGACGGGAACAACCTGGCTACCGCTAGTGAGCAGCATTACCAGGGTTCAGAACCCGGTTTACCTGATTGCTGTTTGCCAGACCCGTGCCCTCTGCCCTCTGCCCCTCCTAGTTAAGTGGGACCAGCTGTGCCGATGAACCGGCCTGGCAGGATGCCATATATTTACCAAGGCACCTAGAGCAGGGCCCACCTTGATTGCGTAACTTCTAAGGGAGTTACCCCAACCACGCAAATTAGCTGCTCTAAGTGCACCATGGAAAAGGGAGACAAAAAACTCTGTTCACCTCTGGCTGCCTGATGGTACCTGCAAGGTAAGCTCTGGACCTGTGTAAACACGACATAGTCCAGGCCACAAGCCAAGCCTGCAGATAGCACCAGGAGTGACTGACTGCACAGTTAGAGTTTGGGATAACTTGTCAGCTCAGAAAAACTTTGCCTACAAACTGGTTATGCCACCCTGGTTAGGACATTAACAAAGGCCCACTACCTACCCCACCCATGAATGTTCTCGAGTTGCCCTCGAGGAGGGTGTCAGCTCCTGCAGACTTAGGAAGAGGGAGCCCTGGTTCCTTGATTAAAAATCCAGCCTGAAAAACACATTCACCTCTTGCATTTCAAAATCCTTCCGAACATATCCATCGTGTTCCTGCTTCGGTCAAACCAGACACTTTGAAGATTTCTTTGAGAAGTGAAAATCTTAAAAGAGGGCTTCCCTGGTGGCGCAGTGGTTAAGAATCTGCCTGCCAAGACATGGGACACAGGTTCGATCCCTGGTCCAGGAGGATCCCACATGCTGTGGAGCAACTAAGCCCGTGTGCCACAACTACTGAGCCTGTGCTCTAGAGCCTGCAAGCCACAACTACTGAGCCCATGTGCCACAACTACTGAAGCCCAGGCCCGCATGCCACAGCTACTGAAGCCCGTGCTCCTAGAGCCCGTGCTCCACAACAAGAGAAGCCACCACAATGAGAAGCCCACACACCGCAACGAAGAGCAGCCCCCGCTTGCCCAACTAGAGAAAGCCTGAGTGCAGCAACGAAGACCCAACGCAGCGAAAAAACAAACAAACAAACAAAAATCTTAAAAGAGCCTCAAGATCCTGAACAGGAACATCAAAGACATTTGTGAACACCGGACAGGGCAACAGTACAGCAGCTTGGGCTGCCTTTCTATAGACGCAGAAAAGGGCTTTGCTTTGCTTTGCTTTGCTTTGCTTTTTCTTTCCCTAATTTCTAATACATGCATGTGCCCTCTGATTCACTTTTTCCTGTTGAAAGCTTCCTCTGGTTCCCTGTGTTCCCTTGGAAATAATAGCAACTGCTGTTTATTGAGCAATTCTTGTGAGCCCAGAACTGGACTAAGCCTTTACACACATCCTCAGCAAGCCTGTGAGTTGGTACTAATGGGTCATTGTCCCCATTTTACAGATCCAAAAACCAAGGCCCTGGGAACCAAGTGTCAACCCAGTGCATAAGCAGAGGCGCTGGGTTTGGAACCAATATCTATCTCTAAAGCCCGTGATGCTAGCCTCTATGCTTTTCAGTCTCTCATCACTTCCTTCAGTTCTGTTTCTAAAAGCACCTAACCACATATATTATCAATTTTTTCCTATTACATATCTGTTTCATTCATTAACATGAAGTTAATCCTAACAACCACTTATTAAATAAGCCCTTATATGTGTCAGGCGCTGTGCTGGTAGATCTATACGCATTTTCTCTAATCCTGCTAACAGCTCTGAGATCTAGGTGTCAGGCACTCCATTATACAGAGGAGCAAACAAGTTCAGAGAGGCTGAGTGAATGGCCCCAGGCCGAGGAACTGGTGCGTGGTGGAGCCAGTTTCGGGAATCAGGTTTGATGGGTCCAAAGCCCATGCTCTTTGTTCTGTGTCTTAACCGCTCCTACTAGTTGCCAGCTTCTCAAGGGCTGGGCTGACATCTGATGTTCTTAGTGTCCCTGAGTGGCAGGCCGTGAACTGAAGGAACTGAAAAAAAAAAAAAAAAGGAAGACTCAAGGGGCCAAGCCAGTCAGCTGGGTGTTCTGCTCAGAACAGACTTTAGATTTGCAAACTGGTACAAAAACGATGGAAACGAGTTATGCGTATTTCTTTTTGTTTAATGGAGCAACTGAAGAAAACTGGAAATAAAATTGAGTGTCAATCTCTCATAGCCAGGATGACTAAGTCCCAGGTATATATTTGAGCCCAGCAGATACCTGTTGAGTGAATAGATGCATGGATTCAACTGTGTCCTTGATATCACCACTCAGATATTGAATAGGCATCTCAGACTTCTTAGGTCCACAGCTAAACTTTTGGTTGTCGCCACCTCAGAACTGCTTGCCAGCCATCTCCCCACGTTCATAAACGGAGATCTATCTTTCTAGACTCTCCAGCCTTTGTGTCCTGCTTGACGCCTCTCCTTCTCTCACACCCCTGCATTAATCCAGCAGAAAATCCTATCTGCTCTACTTTCAAAATATCTCCTGAAATCTGACTTTTCAGCTCTCCTACTGCTGCTGCTTTGGTCCAAGCCACCATCACCTCTCACCTGGGATATGCCAGTAGCCTCCCCACTGCTCTCTCTGGGAGCCCTCCTTCCTCTCCCCTCTGGTTTATTCTCCACTTGGCAGCCAGAGGAGATCCCTCTAAAACCCGAGCCAGATCGTGTTACTCATCTTCTCAAAACTGAGTGGCACGTGTCCACCTCAGGACATTTGCCCAGCAGTTCCCTCTGCTTGCAATTCTCTGCCTCCAGAAACCTGCAAAGCTTGCTCCCTCATCCCCCCCCCCTTTTTTTTTTTTTTATTGTACACAGGCCTCTCACTGCTGTGGCCTTTCCCGTTGAGGAGTACAGGCTCCGGACGCGCTGGCTCAGCGGCCATGGCTCACGGGCCCAGCCGCTCCGCGGCATGTGGGATCCTCCTGGGCCGGGGCAGGAACCCGTGTCCCTTGCATTGGCAGGCAGACTCTCAACCACTGGGCCACTAGGGAAGCCCCCTCATCCCCTTTTTGATGAGCCTTCTCTATCTTTTATAGAGCAGAACCCTTTCCACTTCGAGCACCCAGAATTCTTCCTTAACTTGCTTTATTTTCCACCACAGCCATACTCTATTTGTATCTCTAGAATGTCTGTTATCATATACTAGCATTTAAGCCTCACAAGGAAAGGAACTGTCTGTCTCAGCTGAATTCTCAGCATCTAGAACAACGTCTGGCAGGCGGTAAATATTTGTTCAATGAATGAATGAATGAAAGGCTATCAGACTATGGTTTCCTTTCACTCTTTGGAACGTGTAGGGAAGAGTCCAGAAAGGTACTATTTCCCAGACCAAAGTTGTCCAATTGAACTTTCTGTGATCACGGAAACAGTCTACATCTGTGCTTTCCGATACAGCGCCACCAGCCACGTGTAGTTATGGAGCACTTGAAACGCGGCTACTGCAACTGGGAAACTGTATTTGCTTTTAATTCATAGACTTGCATTTTTAGAGTGGTTTTAGGTTAACAGAAAAACCAACCAGAACCTACCAAGAAGGGACTGCATGTTCAATTTTATTTTGTTCTGGTTCATTTAAATAGCCATACGTGGTTCGTGGCTACTGTCATGAGCAGGGCAGACTTAGACGGAGCCGGGGGAGTAAAGCCCTGTCCTGCCCTCACCGCCCCATGTACAGTCAGTCCCACAAGGGGATCTGGTGGGCAGCCCCGGGAAGGCCTGCAAAGGGTTTTCTCTGGAAGGATTCGCCAAAGCCCCAAAGGCTGCTTCAGGCCTCCGAGCAACAAAGTTTGCAGATCAGTCTTGAGGAAAGAGGGAAGTAGACAGCACAGCGAATCAAAACGTTCGCTGAAGACGTGAGGATGGCAAACAAAAAAGCTGCCCCCCCCCCCCCCCCCCCCCCGCTGGCCGTCTGGTGTTCCTGTGAGCTTCTGTTGAATCAGCTCCTGGGGTCTTGGGTCTGAGTCACCTCCCGTCCACCACCTCGTCCCCCTCCCACTTCTCTGTGCTTCTCTCTTTATCTCTCTCGTTATTCTCAGGGCCCCAGTCTGCCCCTTCTGTTTCACATCCATCCTTCACAGCCGTCTCCAGCTGGGCCAAGGGCTACGCTGGGTCCTTCTGCCCATTCTTCCCTTCCCAAACTTGCTCTGTCACCTGGCTCTTCATCTCCGTAACAACCGGGAAAGCAAGTATCCTCCAGAGGCGACAAAAAAAATTTTTTTTTCTGATGGGTGAAATGGAAAAAGAGGACTGGGAACAGAGTTCAAAAGCGAAAAAAAAAGTAGATAACCCTTGCCAACAAATAAACAGAGACCTTTCTAGGGAAGAGCAAAGGAACTTGGAGCTGCCTGTAATTAGCGGCTACCACAGCCCAAAACAAAATCAGATTTTCAGTCCTTGCAGGATTGTTGCCATAGAGATGGGATCCAAGATCCGCCAGGCTGTCCTCCTAAAACGATTCCTTCCCTGACCATGCCCACATCAGAAGAAGCCCTTCCATGCTCCTTGGCGGGATGGACGGTACCCAGGACCCCACCGCGAATCCAAAGAGTGCAGGCAAGGGAGGGAAACAGACCCAGTAGGAAAAATTCCAAACGGTCTCATGCCAGACATGTCAGCTTCTCACGAGACACAGCAGGGGAAGGATTCAGCCAAGTAGGACTTAGGGACTTTCTATTATAGGGATGCATGTGCTGGCCATCAGAGGCTGCCACTGATGACTTTGATTCTTTTCATTCATTTTCATTCTTTTTTCTCTACACACTAAAAAAATAAAATACTCAGAGATACAGAGAAATTGGTGGTACCAGAGGCGGAGGGTGGGGAAAATGGGTGAAGGTGATTAAAAGGCACAAACTTCCAGTTATAAAATAAATAAATGTATAGCATAGTGATGTTGATAATGCTGTCTATTGGGAGAGGTACAAAATAGGTGAAGGGGATTAAGAGGCACAAACTACTAGGTATAAAATAAGTAAGTTACAAGGTAGTAATGTACAGCACAGGGAATCAATCGTTTATAATAACTTTGTATGGAGTGTAATCTGTAAAAATATCGAATTACCATGTTGTACACCTGAAATTAATATAGTATTGTATGAAGTCAATTATACTTCAATTAAAAGATTAAAATTTAAAAAATAATACTGTATATTGTATATCGGAAAGTTGCTAAGAGAGTAGATATTAAAAGTTCTCATCACAAGAAAAAAAAGTGTAACCATGTGTGGTGATGGTTAACTAGACTTACTGCCTACTTGTTGAAATTGTAGACTTAACTAGCCTACATTTTGATATATACGTACATTGAATCATTATGCTGTACACCTGAAGCTAATATAAGGTTATATTTCAATTATATACAGTATTTTTTAAATTTTTAATGAAAAAGACGACTTAAAAAAGATAGGTAGCTAAGAAAAAAATAATAAGGTCCCAATCATATTGTTCTGATAGTTTTGCTTTCTGGTTTTTTTTACCCATTTCATATTAGAAAGTAAACATGGCCACATGTTATTTATCCTTTGCATAGCTGTGTCTGTCAGTCATGATCCAGGCTGGAGACAGAAAGCCCATTACTTATTCTAATAGAAAGAATTTAATAGAAGGAGTTGTTAACTAGGTAGTAGGAAGAGGTTATGTATCGTGTTACTTGTGCTATCTCTAGAAGGTAATTAGCTTATTGTCTGTTACCCCAAAGTTTCTTCACTTACCATCCGCAGGATGGAGGCAGAGCGTCCTCTCCAATCTGAATCATCCTGTAGAATTTCCCACTCCCTGATAGCTGATGAATTGTCTACACTAGACTACAAGCTCCTTTGGGGGCAGAACCTATATCCATTTTGGTCACCATGGTATCCCCAATTCCTAGCATGAGGTGGGGCACATAGTTGCTGTGCAACAAATATTTTTTTGAAGACAAAAATGAATGAGCTAGTGAATAAAGCAGAAACTAACACACCATTGTAAGGCAATTATACTCCAATAAAGATGTTAAAAAAAATGAATGAGTTAGTGAGTGAATGAGTGATTGGATGGATGAATAGATGGGTGGATGGGTGGATTAATGGATGGATACAGGGATGCATGGATACATGGATGGACAGATGATGAGTATTCCATTTAGAGAAGCAGTAAATTAAAGTCTAGCCTGGTCACCCTCTCAATTCTCAGGGTACCTTTTCATTTTCCCTGAGTTGAGGCAAAGAGCATTTAAATCAAGGAACAACTAAGATATTCCCCAACCACCTCCCAAAATAGAAATATCCTTTCCAAGGAAGAACTGGCCTGTGGTCCCACAGCACTGTTTTCTACTGCTGAGGTTTAACTAGTTCTCTCCAGGAAAGATAATCCTCTGATTTCATACTATAAAAAGAAGCAGATATGATCATACTTATGCTGGGAAAGCCAAAAGAAAAGCAGATACCCAGTAGTAACAGATGCTTTCTGTTTTCTCCCTTTTTCCCAAACCCAAAAGGAAGAAAATAGAGGAGGAGCCTGAAAGAGAGAGAGAGAGAGGAACACAGCAAGGGAGGAAGAGTGAAGAAGAAAAGAGAGAAGACAGCTGCCACTTTCTGAGGGCTTTCTGGATGTCGTGTGCTGTATGCATGTTGCGTCGTTTATTCATTCAGCAAACACTTATTGAGCCAGGCAGTCTCCTAAGGCGCTGGGGACACAGCAGTGAAAACTATAAACATAATCTTACCTTCACAGGGCTTACATTCTAGTGGGAAAAGCCGACTGAACTCCACCAAGATTTGAGCCCAGACAGCTACATTTTAAGTGTGGAGTGCCACGCTTCAAACAGGAGAAAACCAAAGCTCAGAAAAGTTAAGCAACTTTCGGGGGCAATTATCAAAACCTTTTCAGATGAATTATACATAAGAAGAAAAAACTAGCGTGGATGCATAAATGGAGAATGAATTAATGTTCCCTCTCTCATTAAACAGAACAAGATCGCTTTATGGCTCCCAGACACTTCTTGCAATAATCCATCCCTGTTAAACCTACACTGGGACGGTAGGGGACTTCATACATTCAAAATAAATCCGTACCATTGTGAGCTGTGGCTTGGCTCCCCAGAGATCAACACATTTCCTCTGATCAATGTAGAGTCAATCACATTTTTGAGTGTTTTCCTATGAAATAATTAGCATCAACAAAATGACGTGGAGATCTATTCTTCAGCCAGGCCTTCTCCACATGCTAATGAAATCTTTACACAGTGTGTTAACTGTGCTCATTAGCTAGGCAAATCCTAAACTGTCCTGCCTGAGGGAGGTCAAAATGACCCAGACGGAAGCTGGGATCAAAAGACTGATTTCCACCTCAGCCTTTAAGCTTCCCAGGCTGAACCAGAATGTTCTAACTCTCTCAAAACCCTCAAACCAAAAACCTCTTTTTCCATTTCAACAGATGGCTCTACTTCTCTCTCACCCTGTATTCACTTTGTCATCAAATCCTGCCCATCCTTCCTCCAAAATATTTCTTGAAAGCGTCCACTTCTCTGTAAGTCAACCATCAACTCCTGGTCTGAGCCACCATGGCTCCTTACCTAGCCACCCAAGGGGACTCCCTACTGTGTGTTTTGAAAAGCAAATTTCATCAAGCTTACCGTTTCCAATTTTTCACTGATGTCCCAGAGGCCCCAGTATAAGTGTCAGAAACTGTTCCATGGCCCCTGTGGGCCTGTAGAACATGGCCTAGGCTAACCTTCGCCTCACTTCTCACAGGCTTATTGCTCTCATGTTCAATTCAGCCACTGGCCTGCTTGTCCTCCCTCCAGTGTTCAGACTCTCTTTGTTTCATCCCCTTTACACACATGGCTCTCTGTACCTGGAATAAATTCTTGACCCTCTTTGTATCAGTTAGCTATGCTGCATAACAAATTATCAAAAACTTAGTGGCTTAAAACAAAAATACATTTAATATCTCATGATCACTGTGGATCAAGTATCTGGACCTGGCTTAGCTGAGTCCTCTGCTTTGGGTCTCTCATCAGGTTACAATCCAGTTGTCACCTGGGGCTGAATTCTCATCCGAAAGCTCAACTAGGGAAGGATCCACTTCCAAACCCACTGGGGTGTTGTTGGGACTCAGTTCCTTGCTGGCTGTTGGGAGGAGGGTGCTCCCAATTCCCTGTCACGTGGACCTCTTCAACATGGTCATTTCATCTACATGCAAGCCAAGAAGGCAAAAGAGACAATCTGCTTGCAAGACAGAAGTTGCAGTCCTCTGTTAAGTAATCATGGAAGTGACATTGCATCTCCATTGCCTTATTCTATTAGTCGTAGCAAGTCACAGGTCCTGCCCACACTCAAGGGGAGAGGATCACTCAGGGCGTGAACATTAGGAGGCAAGGACCATGGGGGACACTCCAGGCATCTGTCTGCACATCCCTCATTTAGCAGGACAAAATGTTATTCTCCCTCCAAGCTTTGCTTATATGTCACTTCTTTAGCTTCCAACAAAAACTGCTTCCCTCCATACATGCCCATGCAGTGGTCTGCATTTTAATTAAATTACACCCATGCAGTGGTCTGCATTTTAATTAAATTACACCCATGCACTTTTAATGGTTGCGTCGTGATCATCTTCACCATTAACCTGTTCAGTTCCATAAGGGCAGGGCAAATATCTGCTCATAGCTGCATACCCAGAGTCTAGCTGGTTTGTTGTGATGCTCAGTAAATGTGGTGCGCAGTACGTGGTACCTTTTTTGCGGTACGCAGGCCTCTCACTGTTGTGGCCTCTCCCGTTGCGGAGCACAGGCTCTGGACGCGCAGGCTCAGCAGCCATGGCTCACAGGCCCAGCCGCTCCGCGGCATGTGCGATCTTCCCGGACCGGGGCACCAACCCGCGTCCCCTGCATTGGCAGGCGGACTCTCAACCACTACGCCACCAGGGAAGCCCAGTAAATGTATTTTTGAATGAATGAATGACCAAAGAGAAGTATTGTGAGTGCACCCTTGTCCCAAACTGGGCAACTTACAAAACTACCCAGACCCTCACATGTTGACCTGCCTCCTCAATATCTCTGCCTGATCTTATTCTCCCTGCTCCCTTATCAATACTGGGGTGAAAGGAGATCCTAAAAAACTTTAGGGACTTTCCAAAGTAACACTGCTTACCCTGGGTAAGCACCACCCATGCTCCGTCCTAAGATGCCTATTCTTTCCTACCCAGTGATGTTTACTCATCCCATAAATCCAAAGGAAGACTGAACCCATGGTGAACTTACCATATTAGTTCAGGAAGAAGAGAGCAGGCTGGAGAGGGAGCTAGTGTTCCAAGGACCATATTGTGTCAATACTTGTGAAATCTTTCAAGGTCAGGATTTATATCCCCATTTTTCAGATAGGGAAACAGGCTCACAAAGAGGAAGTGAATTTCCCAGCGATGTGCTGGCAAACTGGTGTGAGGGAGCTGGATTCTAGTGTGTGCTGATTTTCTTTTCTTTTCTTTTTTTTTAATAAATTTATTTATTTATTTATTTTCGGCTGTGTTGGGTCTTCACTGTTGCGCGCAGGCTTTCTCTAGTTGCCGTGAGCGGGGGCTACTCTTTGCTGTGGTGCGCGGTCTTCTCATTGCAGCGGCTTCTCTTTGTTGCAGAGCACGGGCTCTAGGTACGCGGGCTTCAGTAGTTGCGGCACGTGGGCTCAGTAGTTGTGGCGCATGGGCTTAGTTGCTCCACAGTATGTGGGATCTTCCCAGACCAGGGCTCGAACCTGTGTCCCCTGCATTGGCAGGTGGATTCTTAACCACTGCGCCACCAGGGAAGTCCCAATGTGCTGATTTTCTTGATGAGCGTATTCTCACCTGGACAATCTCAAGCCACCCACAGTTTAACAACTAGCTCACAAAATTCCTGAATGCTTGCCAATTGGCCTTTGCAAGCCCATGAGTGCTGGCTCCAGGTCACCACTGCACCGCCTCAGGAACAGGCCAGGGGTTCCGTTTTCTTTCTGTCATCTCTCACCTTCCACCAGATAAAAACGCCACTGAAATATTGGGTTGGCCACAAAGTTTGTTTGGGGTTTTCTGTAGCATTTTAAGGAAAAAAAACGAATAAACTTTTTGGCCAACCCAACATTAAGCTCCTGGAAGTTGAGGCTTTGTCCAGCCCAGAGCCTTGCTGGAGGGAAATGCTCGGTAAATAGCGGTTGTGTCATTGTGATTGGAATTTTCAAGGGTAGCCCAAGAGGAGCCAGATCACCCCCCAGACAGAGGATAAATGAGGATGCTGCAGAGGAAATACAGGAGGGACTGGAGAGCTCCCCTGGTGATAGCCTAGGAGGCAGGAGCCCGTGGAAATGGCCCTCCTCTGAATAAAGCAGCTGAGCAGGAAAGTAAGCAAACCAGGGTGACGCCAGCTGGGTGGGGGGCTGGGGGGCTTACCTCTCACCTTTCTGCCCTCCCGGCTCCTGCTGCTTCGGAGCTGTTGCTCAGCAGATGGATTTGTGACTTGGGATCTTGGGAGTACCAGAGAGAAAGCTGGTGTCTGACAGGTGCTGGAAGCACACCTGGATTCTTCTCACCCGCCCCAAAGCTCCAGAGAGAAAGAGCTACCTGACACCAGCACTGAGCAGGATTTTGGAGAGCGCCCGTGTCTTTGCTCGTTCATTCAATAATCAGCTATTAAAGGTTTTGCGGTAGGCAGAGTGAAATAGTGATAAGCTAGACAAAATTAGTTCTTGACCTCATGGAGTTTACTGTCTGGTGGGAGAGAAAGAGAGAAATAAAGCATAACATCAAGATACTTCTGATTCCTGCTAACCAAGGGGGGAGAAAGGGAGGAGACATCTAATCCAATCTCTATATATAGCTTCCTGGAGGAAGTGACATTCAAGGTAAAGCCAGTCTTTCTGAGGCCAAAAGAGGGGAAGGGACATGCCTACTGTGTCTGATTCTGTGTACCTAACCCCATGTTATCAGCCTTGCCTTTCTTTATCAGATAATGAAAAGTCTATTTTCTTAGCCGTTGCTGTACACCAAACTACCCACTACTTAGAGGCGTCAAGCAACAACACTCTTGTTAGGTCTCATGATTTCACAGGTCAAGAATTTGAGTGGGGCTCAGCTAGGTGGTTTTTTGGCCCTGTGTGGTATTGATGGGCAGCACTCTGTTAAGCAGCAGGAGAATGGGCCGGTCTGGAGAGTCCAAGTCTTTTATCTGTGACTGGTGATTTAGCAGGGATGAATGGAAGGCCAAGTTCATCTGGGATGGCTGACTGAAGGCCTGGACATGGCCTCTCCACACGGCAGTCTCAGGGGTGTCGGATGTCATGTATAGCGGCTCAGAGCTCCCAGAGAGAGTCTAACGAGATCCAGGGAGTGAGGCTTCCAAATTCTTGAGACTTGAGCCTGACATCTGGCGCAGCATCTCCCCCACTGTATTCTATCCGTAAACAGTTACAGAGCCTTCCCAGAATCCATGGGAGGAAACAGAGATTCTATCTCTCCACGGGAGAAACATTAAAGAATTTGAAGACAATGTTTTAAAATAATAAGACTCAAAAGAAGTTGCAAAATAGTACAGAGAGTTCCTTGTACTCTTCACCCAGCTTCCCCCAGTGATAATATCTTACATGACCAGAGTATATTGTCAAGACCAGGAAATTGACTGCAGTGCTGATTAATTCAGGTACAGACCTCATTCAGATTTCACCAGTTTTCACATGTGCTCCTGTGTGTGGGTGTCTATGTGTGTGTGTGTGTGCATGTGTATTGTGTGCAAAATCCCATGAGTTATCATCACATGTATGACGTTGAGTAACGATCATCTTAGTCAAAATATGGAACTGTTCCATCTCTACAAAGAGCTTCCCTCATTTGGACAACTTTAATCCACTGCAAGGTCTAACGTTGAGATCAGTTTGGTACTTCTCAGTATGAAGCCCAACTCTCCTAGTTAAAAGTGACTCATCACTGATCCTCGATTTCTTTATCTGTAAAATGAGTCAACAATACTAAACCTAGGGTTTGCAGTGGGAATTCAATGAGAGAATTCAATAGAAATCAGGAAGCCCAACTCACAGATTTGACTTCAAATCCCAATTTCCTGCTTCCCCACCTTTGCAAACATGGGGGAATGACCTTCCGTTCAGTTCAGTTCAGTTCGTCAGTAAAATTGGAATGAAACAGCACCACACGTTGTAAGAATGCGTTGATGATTATGGGGGACGATGTGGGTAAGACCCTCAGCCCATTGCCTGCCAGAGAGAACCTCTAAGATTCTCTGCCTGCTGTTCATCTGTATCTTTCGACTTATTTATAATTCTGGCATCTTGAAGAGTTTGTATATTTACATACCAGGCTTTGTGGTAAATTGGTTTTGGTTGGTTGTGTAATAGGTTAGGTAAAACCTTATATTGACTCTTAGCAGGGTATTGTCTAAAAGAATCCTTTTCGTTTTTCAGGTTTTTTTTTTTAGCCTTTTTAAAAATTTTTATTGGAGTATAGTTGCTTTACAATGTTGTGTTAGTTCCTCCTGTACAGCAAAGTGAATCAGCTATACGTATACACATATCCCCTTTTTTTTAGATTTCCTTCCCATTTAGGTCACCACAGAGCACTGAGTAGAGTTCCCTGTGCTCTACAGCAGGTTCTCATTAGTTATCTATTTTATACAAAGTGGCGTATATATGCCAATCCCAATCTCCCAATTCATCCCACCTCCCCCTAAAGAATCCATTTTAAAAATAATTCAAACCATCCTTCTCTCATTACTCTGAATAATTATAGACCACGAAAAGTAACAGTCCCCAAAAGGGTTATAACCTGACTAGAGAAAACCCAACGTGAAAAATTCAACCATCCAATTTTCACACATCTTTAGTGAAGACGCTCTATATGGACCTGGGTTCTGAGTAGCCCAATCTCTTACTTCCCTGCAATGTGACCTCAGGAAATATGAAGACGGAAAACAAAAGCAATTTCCCTCCTAAGACAAAAGAATTATGATTCTTTGTCTTGATGTTGGCATCTCCTCGTGCTCTAGAATTCCTTTTCAGCTCCCTGACATTTCCCTTCTCTTCTCGGACAGTTTTCAGCCTGAATGCATTTCTGAAACGGAGAATCACTGGATCTGCAATCAAAGCAGAATCTCACTGAGATCACAAACGATGTGTCTCGGTCTGCAAAGTCTCGAGGTCTCAGGGCTGCCTCCTTTTTCTCGCCCACGGTCTGCTGCCTCTTTCTCTTACACGACCACGTCCCTGCTACAGTCCATGTGTGTGTTCCTGGCAGTGTGCAGACTTAGAAACATGGCACTTGTATGGCTTTACTTAGGGAGGATATAAACTGAAACAGCCCCATTGCATGACTTTAAAAAAAAAAAAAAAAAGCTTCTGAGAGTCTGCAATGTACCCAGGCGACATTGGACAGAAATTAAATTATGACCATTTTGAAGGAAACATGAGCATTCTTTTGTTCATCTACCCTTTGAGGGAGCCTTGCCCCTCAGCTGGCTGAAACCTCTGGCCCCTTTCCGAGAACATCGCAAACTTTCCTTTGTACGTATTTCCTGGAGAAAACACACAGGTGTCTGTTTTCCCTCAGCCTCGAAACAGCACCCAGTGACAGTGAGAAACCCCATGTGCATCCTGACTCCACCCCCCAGCCTCAGTAGCTGGGGACACTCGTCCTACTTTTGCACATTTGTTCACATTCAGGGCCACCTCTACTTTATAGTTAAAAAGGAAACAACCATTCTGACGCTCTCTCTGAGGACTTCTGGAGAGATGGGTCAGTGCAGTAAGATCTCTAAAATAGCGCATCTCAAAATTTCATGCACACGTAGACCTTCTGGGGATTTTGTTTAAATGCAGATTCTAACTCTGTAGGTCTGTAGGCAGGCTCTGCGATTCTGCATTTTATGGGCCGGCTTATCAATATGACACTGCAGCTCTTGGTCTGGGGACCACACTGAGTACAAGATTCTAGGGCGGTTCAATGATGAAACATTGGGAGAAAACTTTGAGGTCCCTCACAGGCATTTTCTCATTAGAAACCTTATCTCCTGAATGTCAAGAGTGTTTGGGGTAAAGCTTTAGAATCCATTGTAGCCAAGTTTTAGGCTCCGACTGCCTCAGAGTGAGCAACTCGGTCACACTCAGTCTATAGTCTTCTGAGTTCTGAAGGCACCACTGCTGGAGAAAGAGGCAAAGCCAGACAGAAAACCAAAGACAATTCTTTTATGTATTAGTTCTCCTATGGCTGCCATAACCAACTATCACAAACTTATTAGCTTAAAACAACACAATGTCGTTGTCTTATAGTTCTGGAAGTCACAAGTCTGAAAATAGGTTTCACTGGGCTAAAAGTCAAGACATCAGAAGAGCTACGTTCCTTCTGACTTAGGGGGGAATCCATTGTTTTGCCTTTTCCAGCTTCTCGTGGCCACCAGCATTCCTTAGCTTATGGCCCCTTCCTCCATCTTCAAAGCCAGCTGCATAGTAGTTAAAGAGAGAGATCAAGTCTGCTGTTGTCATCCCTTCTCCTTCTCCGTCTCTGACACTCTTGTTTCCCTCTTATCTCTCCATCTCAAAATAATCACATCTATGAACGC